>NC_091979.1:193527474-193642343 GCF_044704955.1 Pristiophorus japonicus | reverse complement strand
GGGAGGGAGGGAGAGAGAGAGGGGGGAGGGAGGGAGAGAGAGAGGGGGGGACAGCGAGAGGGAGGGGGAGCGAGAGCGAGGGGGGGAGCGAGAGGGAGGGGGGGAGAGAGAGGGAGAGGGGAGAGAGAGGGAGGGGTGGAGGGAGGGGGTGAAGAGAGGGGGGGAGGGAGGGAGAGAGGGGGGGAGGGAGGGAGAGAGAGAGATGGGAGCGGGAGAGAGAGAGGGGGAGAGAGAGAGGGGGGAGGGAGAGAGAGAGGGGGAGAGGGAGAGAGAGAGGGGGAGAGGGAGAGAGAGGGGGAGAGAGAGGGGGAGAGGGAGAGAGAGGGGGGGAGGGAGAGAGAGAGAGGGGGGAGGGAGAGAGAGAGGGGAGAGGGAGAGAGAGAGGGGAGAGGGAGAGAGAGAGGGGGGGGGGAGGGAGAGAGAGAGGGGGGAGGGAGAGAGAGAGGGGGGGAGGGAGAGAGAGAGGGGGGGAGGGAGAGAGAGAGGGGGGAGGGAGAGAGAGAGAGGGGGGGAAGGAGAGAGAGAGGGGGAGGGAGAGAGAGAGAGGGGAGGGAGGGAGGAGAGAGAGAGGGGGGGAGGGAGGGGGAGAGAGAGAGGGGGGAAGGGGGGGAGGGAGGGAGAGAGGGGGGAAGGGGGGGAGGGAGGGAAAGAGAGGGAGGGGAGGTCAGGTTCGGGGAGGGGGAGGTCAGGTCGGGGAGGGGGAGGTCAGGTCGGATCCAGCCGGGGGTGGCGGGGGGGAGCGGGAGCAGGAGCGCGGATCGGGTCCAGTCGGGGGGGCGGGGGGGGTCGGGTCGGGGACAGGGGCGGGCGTGGGGAGCGGGTGTCGGGTCTGGTCTGGGGGGGGGGGTGGGGAGCAGGAGCTGGCCGTGGGAGGAGCCTTATTCACGCAGCCCCAGTGAGGCCATTCGGCCAGGGCTAGGGGCTGCATGCTTCGGGCGCCTGGAGCTACTGCACTTGCGGGCCCACTGTAGCGCGCATGTGCAGAGGTCCCGGTACTGTTTTCAGCGCAGGGACCTGGCTCCGCCCCCCCCCCCCCCACAGCTCATGCTGGCTGCGCCGAGGGCCAGAGGACCTGCAGGGAGGTGGAGAATACGGAGGATTTTTTTAGGCACACTTTGTGGCGCGAAAAACGGGCATCCAGGTCGGGACTGCGCCGTTCTAGGCGCGTGTGGAAACTTGGGCCCTAATAGTCTACACAAACAATAGTTTAAAAGTAAGGGACTTTTCAGCAACTCTCTAAGATAATATAAATTACTAAATCTTGGCACATAATCATGTGATTGAATCAAAATGGTCAGCATTTGCTAGTAAAGCAGGTACAAGGGTACTCTCTATTCTACTCAATTTCCCATAATCCAACTGTTGTAAAGGAAGATGTTTGCACAATTACCAGAATACCTCAGTTGTGAACATGCTTCATTGCTTTAAAGGTCCTGGCTAGAATGAGCCCAGTTGATATTTTCCTGAGAATACACACTGCTGTGGCATCACAACTTTGAAATGCTGTCCACTGTCCATCAGTTCCTGTTTCTACCACCACACCTAGGTGGTAAAGTTCACAAAACAGCAGCCTCTGTGCTGCCTCTACCCAGGACTTTAAAGCAGGAAACACTGCAACTAGGCAGATTATCTCCCACTATAATATTCAGGATGACATGACAATTCATCAAAATACAGCTTCCTTTGAAGGTGCATAGAAGCTGCAGCCCTGTAAAATAATGAGTCTCACCAGTGACAAGTAGAAGAACAAAGCACCTCATTTACCTGTAGCACTTGTGGGTCTTTCACACTTGGAAAGGAATGATAGTAACTTCTCATCACTAGTGAGAATCTTTAATTTAAATATCATACTCCCAATAATTGCAAGATTTAAAAGCTGCACTTGCAGAAAATTAGACTGGCAAAAAGACTAGAATTCCATGCCACAGTGTTAATGAAGCTTTCTTTGCAGATTAATATCTGTTTTGCTGTTATGTGCAGCAAGTTATTCTTTGAAATTACACACATCATTCTTTCATTTAGGCAAAGGCTTGTAATTCCGCATATTGTTCCTTTGCTATACTGTCCCAAAAGAGCAAGTTATTGTTATTTCTTTTGATGACTCCTGTTGGTTATGTCAAGAGGGAAAACAGTAAACATCACTTCCCTCCAAGGACTAATCCTATACTCCTACTTCACTAACCATAATCGTCTGGAAAGGGGGAGAAGATACAAGAATGGGAGGAAAAAGAGAGAAAGGGAGCAAAGGAGAGAGGAGAGCAGAGAAGAGAGAAGGGGAGTAAGGGAGCGAGAAGAAGGGGAGGGGGAGAAGGAGACAAGAAAGAGAACAGAGGGAAAAAGCTAGGGAAGTTCTGCTCAACTTTTCTCATTTACATGGCTGGGATCATCAAAAGAAGTAACTACAGCATGTCTCCTGCCAATACAGGCCAGAGCATATGTTCCACTAGAACTCTTCATAATGGAACAAAGACTGGAACAAATTGGATAAGAGGTAAGCCATTTAGGACCGAGATGAGGAGAAACTTCTTCACCCAGAGAGTGGTGAACCTGTGGAATTCTCTACCACAGAAAGTTGTTGAGGCCAATTCACTAAATATATTCAAAAAGGAGTTAGATGTAGTCCTTACTACTCGGGGGATCAAGGGGTATGGCAAGAAAGCAGGAATGGGGTACTGAAGTTGCATGTTCAGCCATGAACTCATTGAATGGCGGTGCAGGCTCGAAGGGCCGGGTGGCCTACTCCTGCACCTATTTTCTATGTTTCTAACTTCATTGTGATTTTACAACACTAATTTGCAAATTCTTAAATACACCGTAATGTAAAAAGCTTTATAGTTTTGTTAAAACTATTGCACAAACAGAATGAATATGACCAGGACATATGGATAACCCACCAGCACATGCAGCATGAATATACATCCTTGATGTACTCTGCTGACTCTTCATTAGTCTTAAATCACCAGCACGACATGCTACGGCAGTTGTGTAAAAACACTTCTGTTTCAGGGCGAGAATCTAAGCTGGTCAGTGTGATGTACAAAACCTATGTGACCATCCAAAATGTCTCATTCTTACAGATACACTCTGAAGTGGGTCTATTCTACATAGACACATAGCTCACTGACCACAGGAGTGTCAAAGCACCATGACAAAATACCAGGAAATATTAGCCCTATATTTCAGTTTCCGACTGTACTTTAAGCTCATCAATTGAAAGCTGCAGAGTCCCCTTTCCAAGATCTAAATAGGCTGCGAGAGAGGAATTGTTTACATTTCAAGGCGGTAACAGAGGTAAGCTTTTAAATACTGAATGTCAACTCCATCTTCATAGTTTGCTGAAATTATTTTCTCCAAAATGAACTCCCACATGTTACCAGTAGAATGAAAAAGAGGCAACTAAACAGCCTGTTCAGAATAGGTCAGCTATGCAGTTGTTTAAAATGCATTTGGCGTTGAATTCTTTAGCACTCAAAGGATTAACGTACAACAAATGATTTAACAGGGTCACCCATCAAAGCTCACACACTCGACCTTTTCAATCATCCAATTGTACAGACTGAAAAGCCAAACACCACAGCCTCAAGGTGTAGCACCTGTGTAACAAGTTCCCTTCCAGGTTTTAACGATGTTTGTTTTAGTGTACTCAAGTTACATCCTATTAAACAGGCATCAACATCCTTATAGGGATCTCTGGACTGGTTCAGTGTCTCCAACAGCCGAATTGAATATCTGCTGCAGTGCGACCTATTGCAGTGTGACTATTAATGTGTATTTTTTTAACGCAGCATAGCTATTGCTGACGTGCAATTATTATACCAGTCACATCTCTTCACAAATTCTTGGTGAAATTGTGCACCAACCATTTTATCAAGGCAATATACATAAAAATGTAAAAAGATTTAAGGGCTGCTCCAATGATTATGATTACAGGACATGATTACACTGCACTCTCAGCCACTTCAAATAGGGGAGAGGTATAGAGCAGAACTAAACACTCCGCCACAGTGAAAGAGACAAATTTACCCTAGGTCTTGATGCGTAAACTTTAGCGACCTTTTGTTGGGCAGCATTAGCAGAGGCCTCCGTGCAGCTTTACTGCCCACACTCTAATAGTGTGTGCTGCAAGGAAAGCAAAGGGAGAAACGATGGGATGTGCAATAAGATTGCATCTAATTAGGAATTTATTTACTTGCACCAAATAAAATGGTTGAGTTAGGAGTAGAGAAGTACAATATTGATTTTCAGTTGATTTGAAAGTCTACACTATTTATGTCCACTTGTGTAATATATGCACCCTGCAACGGGTTAATGTTGCAATATCCTTATCCTAATACTTGTGAATTCAAACTGGACCGCAAACCTCAGGAGTCACAATCAGATCACTCCAGTGGATTTGCGACAGAAGTCATTTCAAGCAGAAAGCAAGTTCTCATTTTTGTTTTCTATCCATTTCAGCACAAGCCTATAAAAAGCCCAGGGAAAGGGGTATTAATCGAATTAAGGCAAATAATCACTCTGGTGTCAGTTGAGAGTCTACCTTGCTGTTCTGTATGAGTCGAGTGAGATGTTCAAAGCAGTTGCTATTCAGGAAGATTGCCTGAAGGACAGGTCTGTCAGGACAGTTTAACATCTCTGGAATAGTGTCTGCAAGGCAGGGGTGGGGGGGGGGGGAGAAAAAAAAAACATTTATAGTTTTCCACAAAGAGATCAGATGGAAAGGTGTCTCTAAATACCTTACTATCCTCTTAGCAACCTTTGTTCCAGACCAATTTACCCCAGCAAATACGTCTAAATTACACCCTCAGAAGACCTATTCCAATGCTCTCCTGGCTGGTCTCCCACTTTGTACCCTTCGTAACCTTAAGCTCATCCAAAGCTCTGCTACCCGTATCATAAGAACATCAAATTAGGAGCAGGAGTAGGCAATACGGCCCCTCAAGCCTGCTCTGCCATTCAATATCATGGCTGATCTTCGACCTCAACTCCACTTTGCCACCTGATCTCCAGATTTCTCGATTCCCCTAGAGTTCAAAAATCTATCTCTCTTAGCCTTGAATATACTCAATGATTCAGCATCCACAGTCCTTTTAGGATAGGGAATTCCAAAGATTCACAACCCTGAGAGAAGCAATTCCTCCTCATATCAGTCTTAAGTGGCTGACCCCTTATTCTGAGACTATGCCCCCTAGATCTAGACTCTCCAGCCAGGGAAAACAACCTCTCAGCATCTACCCTGTCAATCCCCCTCAGAAATAGCTGAGGCCCAAGCACTGATCCTTGCAGTACCCCATTAGTTACAGCCTGCCAACCTGAAAAAGATCTGTTTATCCCTACTCTGTTTTCTGTCTGTTAACCAATCCTCCATCCATACTAATACATTACCTCCAATCCCATAAGCCCTTATCTTGTGTAATAACCTTTTATGTGGTACCTTATTGAATGCCTTTTGGAAATCCAAATATACTACATCTACTGGTTCATCTTATCTACCCTGCTAGTTACATCCTCAAAAAACTCGAATAAATTTGTCAAACACGATTTCCCTTTTATAAAACCATGTTGACTCTGCCTAATCATATGATGATTTTCTAAGTGCCCTGTTACCACTTCCTTAATAACGGATTCCAACATTTTCCTGATGACTGATGTCACTGTCCCTCCTTTCTTAGGGTTACATTTGCTACCTTCCAATTCACTGGGACCATTCTAAACACTAGGGAATTTTGGAAGGTCACAACCAATACACGCACTATCTCTGCAGCCACCTCTTCTAGAATCCTAAGATTAGATCCATTAGGCCCAGGAGATTTGTCGAATTTTAGTCCCATTAATTTCTGAAGTACTTTTTCTCTATCAATCTGAATTACTTTAAGTTCTTCACTCTCATTAGACCTTTGGTTCCCCACTATTTTTTGGCATGCTTTTTGTGTCTTCTACTGTGGAGGCAGATACAAAAGTCTCTGCCATTCCCTTATTCCCCATTATAATTTCTCCTGTCTCAGCCTCTAAGGGATCAATACTTAATTTTGCTACCCACTTCCTTTTTACATACTTGTAGAACCCTTACAATCTGTTTTTATATTTCTTGTTAGTTTACTCATATTCTATTTTCTCCCTTATCAATTTTTTGGTCAACCTTCACTGATTTCTAAAGATCTCCCAATCCTCAGGCTTGCTGCTATTTTTCACAACATTATAAACCTCTTCTTTTAATGAAATACTATCCTTAACTTCTTTAGTTAGCCACGAATGGATCACTTCCCATGAAGTTTTTATTTCTCAATAGAATGTATATTCGTTTTGGAATATTTATTTAAATATTTGCCACTGCTTATCTACCGTCATACCTTTTAATCTAATTTCCCAATCTACCTTTGCCAACTCTCCCCCCTCATACCTATGTAATTAGCTTTAATTAAGTTTAAGACTCTTGTGTCAAATTTAAGTAGTTCACTCCCGAACTCAATTTGAAATTGTATCATCAATATGATCACTCTTCCCCAGATGATCTTTCATTATGAGATTACTAATTAACCCTGTCTCAATACACAATACAATATCTAAAGTTCCCTGGTTGTATTGTTCTAGGAAACTGTCTCGAATGCATTCCATGAACTTGTTCCCCACTCTACCGTTGCAAATAGGAAGATTGAAGTCCCTAAAGTATCCTAACTTACACCAAGTTCCATTCACCCATCACCCCTATACTCGCTGACCTACATAGGCTTCTGGTTAAGCAACAGTTCGATTTTAAAATTCTTATCCTTGTTTTCAATCCCTCCATAACCTCACCCCTCCCTATCTCGGTAACCTCCTTCAGCCCCACAACTGCCGAGATCCCTGTGCTCCTCCAATTCTAGCCTCTTGTGTAACCCCGATTTTTAGCACTCCACCATTTGCGGCCATGCCTTCAGCTGCCAAGGTCCTAAAGTCTGGAATTCCCTCCTTAAACCTCTCCACCTCACTCTTGTCCTTCAAGATGCTCCTTAAAACCTACCTCTGACTATCTTTTACTATGTTAAAGGCGTTATATAAACAGAAGCAGTTGTTGTAAAGTACCATACAACAGTTCCATTTCCATGCATTAATATATTAATAGCTGTCCTACCTATAAGCAAAATTCATTTGTAGCAGGCACTGTACTATGTATACTCACTCAGCATTTGTATTTGTAGTGCAATGAAACTGCTCTCCCAATTCCGAGATTTGCGATTGACCAGCAACGCGGTGTGATCAGAGTTGAGCAGCTTGAAGTAATTCTCTAGGATTGTGCTGATCTCTACCTGCCGCTGATCAGAGCTGCTGGTCAGCAGCACGTGAACCACCTCAGTCAGGCACTTCAGTGTTAGCTCCAATTTATGGCTTACGTCCTCTGGGTCCTTGTCATCCACCAAATCACAGTCTGCTAGCACCCACATCAAGACTTCCATTGTAGCCGGGGAGATTGCCTGCAGTGCATTCCGCTGAAATTACAACATATGGTCATTCTCAATGAATTTTGTATCTATGATCCGACTACAATTATACCAATTTTCCTTTGCTTTGGAACAGCTTTCCATTTACGGGTGTGACTACCCATTTTGAAGTTGGCCATTGTATCCACACAAATGGGCAGTGAACATGGTATGTGCAACTGACCTTACCTTGTAAGCTTGAAATTATATTTTTGGCTTCATGTTAACATGGCCACAAAATCATTGGACAAAGATACCTTGGTTGGCATCCATTTCAATTTCTAAAACTTAGACCATCTTTGAGTCCTCTTTTTTAAAAAAAAGAACTTAATTTTACTTGTTCTAAATTACAAGTTTCAGAATTTCAAGTTTCAAAGTTGCAGTCTCAACCAGGGTATCAAAATACTTGCATTTATAGAACACCTTACCATGTCCTCAGGACATTCTAAAGTGCTTTACAACCAATTAAGTACTTTTGTAATGTAGGAAACGTGGCAGCCAATTTGTGCACAGCAAGGTCCCTCAAACAGCAACGTCCCACAAACCATGACCAGGTGGTCTGTTTTGTGATGTTGGTTGAGGGACAAATATTGGCCAGGTCTCCAACAAAGTGGAGGCCTGAAGTGAGAGAAAGATCAAATTTCCAATGACAACATTTTTTCTTGTCTTCTGTCCAGAAGTGTATTTAAGTTTTGACAAGTTTGGCCTTTATGGAGTTACTTTCCAAATGAAAAATAAGTGTTTAGCACAAAAGAACAAACTAAGCTTCCTGCATGTAGATCTGTGAAAGGAGAAGAATTTAGAGTTCAATTTAAGATCGGAAAACCAATTATGTCAAGAATGTCAACATTCAAAGGACTATGGGCTCAATTTTTCCCAATGCCAGTTTTTGGCGTATTGCCCGCTTTTTTTTTACCCCAAGTACTCCAAAGAAAAAAGTAGCAAGTTTCCCTGTTCTATTTTTTGAAATTGGCACCGCGTAGCCTGTCCTGTATGCCTCGGGGGGAGGGGGCAGGGGGAGCCTAATGTTTGTGCCGAAAAAACGATTGTTTCCATCTTCTGCGCATGCGCGGGGAAAAAAGGGACGTTTTTGACGTGATTCTTATGGGCACACATGCCCAGTACAGCTCCCGGTCTGCATTTGGCCATTTTTAAAGAGCCAGTTGTGTGTGAGAACTTTAAATCTCATTGGAAACTTATGTCACATACCACTAAACGGCTAAATACTTCAGAATCTTTAGGGGTGTTATGTATTTAATCCCTTGTAACCTACATCACATCTGTCCACCAGAGGGCCTACCTGTTGGAGTCCCAAGGGATCCCAGCATCCCTTGGGAGCACAGTATATAAGCAGGCCACCCACGAGGAACCTGCACTCTGGAACCTTAATAAAGGAGCTAAGGTCACACTTGCTCATTTCACAAATTACTCAGTCTGACCATTTAATATGAGTGTAACAATTGGCGACGAGGTAATGAACAACCGCGCGAAAATGCAAAGAACAGTCGGCATCCTGGAGAAGTTCTCAGAGGGGTACGATTGGGAGGCCTTCATGGAGAGACTCGACCAATAGTTTGTGGCCAACGAACTGGACGGGGACGAGAACACGACCAAACAAAGGGCGATCCTCCTAACTGTCTGTAGGGCAACAACCTATGGCCTCATGAAGAATCTCCTGGCCCCTGCAAAACCAACAGAGAAATCCTACGAAGAACTGTGTACACTGGTCCAGGAGCACCTAAATCCTAAGGAATGCATTTTGATGGCGAGATATCGGTTCTACATGTGTCAATGATCGAAGGGCCAGGAAGTGGCAAGCTACGTCGCCGAACTAAGGCGCCTTGCAGGACATTGTGAGTTTGAGGAATTCCCAGAACAAATGCTTTGAGACTTTTTTGTACTGGGCATCGGATATGAGACAATCCTTCGCAAGCTGTTGACTGTAGAAACTCTGAATCTGAGTAAAGCCATAATGATAGCCCAGGCATTTATGTCCACCAGCGACAACACCAAACAGATTTTTCAGAACAAAAAAGTTCTGGCCAGTACTGTGCATAAAGTAACGTCGCTTTTGAGCAGAAATGTACATGGCAGAATGTACACACCGGCTGCTGTGGCCCGACCTCAATTGACCCAGAGTCTGCCATCATCTGTTAATGTGAGGCAGTTAACAGTTGGCGCTGCGGGAGTGATCATCGGCCCTATCAATGCCGCTTTAAGCACTATGCGTGCAATAGCTGCAGAACAATGGGACACCTCCAACGTTTGTGCAGGCGAGCTGCAAACTCTGCAAACCACCACGTTGCAGAGGAAGATTGATCCACAGTGGATCAGACGGAATTGGAAACTCATACTGAGGAGGCAGAGGTGTACGGGGTACACACGTTCACAACGAAGTGCCCACCAATAATGTTGAAAGTTGAACTGAACGGTATTCCAGTGCCTATGGAGCTGGACATGGGGGCAAGTCAGTCCATAATGAGTAAAACGGCCTTCGACAGGCTGTGGGGGAAGGCGGCACACAGGCCCAAGCTCAGCCCCATTCACACCAAACTAAGGACTTACACCAAGGAAATAATCCCTGTAATTGGCAGTGCTGAAGTTGAAGTCTTCTATGATGGAGCAGTACACAAACTCCTGCTGTTGTTTGGCAGAAGCTGGCTGGGGAAAATCCGCTGGAACTGGGACGACGACCAAGTGCTTTCGCCTGTCGACGACACCGCATGTACCCAGGTTCTAACAAGTTGCCTTCGTTATTCGAGCCAGGCATTGGAAGCTTTTCGGGGGTGAAAGTGCAGATCCATTTGTTTCCCGGTATGCGACCCATCCACCATAAGGCTCGGGTCGTACCGTACATGTTGCGTGAAAAAGTGGAAATCGAGCTGGACAGGCTGCAACGTGAAGGCAGCATTGCGCCAGCGGAATTCGACGACTGGGCCAGTCCGATTGTTCCAGTACTCAAGGAGGATGGTACGGTTAAAGTTTGCGGAGACTATAAAGTAACGATTAACCGTTTCTCACTGCAGAACCAATACTGCCTATGCAAGGCAGATGACCTATTCACGACCCTGGCTGGGGGAAGACGTTCACCAAGCTGGACCTGACCTCTGCCTACATGACGCAGGAGCTGGAGGAGTCTTCAAAAGGCCTCACCTGCATCAACACGCACAAAGGTCTGTTTATCTACAACCGGTACCCGTTCGGGATTCGGTCGGCCGCAGCAACCTTCCAGCTGAACGTGGAGAGCCTGCTCAAGTCGGTAACGATATAGGTAAAATACGTGATGAGGTCCTACAAGACAAATTTAGGGAGCTAGGAGCTAAATTAAAAAGTAGGACCTCAAAAGTAGTAATCTCAGGATTGCTACCAGTGCCACGCGCTAGTCAGAGTAGGAATCGCAGGATAGCTCAGATGAACACATGGCTTCAGGAGTGGTGCAGAAGGGTGGGATTCAAATTCCTGGGACATTGGAACCGGTTCTGGGGGAGATGGGACCAGTCTCCACCTGGGCGGGACCGGAACCAATGTCCTAGGGGGAGTGTTTGCTAGTGCTGTTGGGGAAGAGTTAAACTAACATGGCAGGGGGATAGGAACCTATGCAGGGAGAAAGAGGGAAGTAGAATGGGGGCAGAAGCAAAAGATAGAAAGAAGAAAAGTAAAAGTGGAGGGCAAAGAAACCTAAGGCAACAAGCAAAAAGGGCCACATTACAGCAAAATTCCAAAGGGCCAAAGTGTGTTAGAAAGACAAGCCTGAAGTCTCTGTGCCTCAATGCGAGGAGTATTCGGAATAAGGTGGACAAATTAACTGCGCAGATAGCAGTTAACGGGTATGATGTAATTGGCATCACGGAGACACAGCTCCAAGGCTGGGAACTCAACATACTGGGGTATTCAACATTTAGGAAGGATAGACAGAAAGGAAAAGGAAGTGGGGTGGCATTGCTGGTTAAAGAGGAAATTAATGCAATAGTAAGAAAGGACTTTAGCTTGGATGATGTGGAATCGGTATGGGTGGAGCTACGGAATACCAAGGGGCAGAAAACGCTTGTGGGAGTTGTGTACAGACCACCAAACAGTAGTCGTAAGGTTGGGGACAGCATCAAACAAGAAATTAGGGATGCATGCAATAAAGGTACAGCAGTTATCATGGGTCACATTAATCTACATATTGATTGTGCTAATCAAACTGGTAGCAATGCAGTGGAGGAGGATTTCCTGGAGTGTATTAGGGATGGTTTTCTAGACCAATATGTCGAGGAACTAACCAGGGAGCTGGCCATCATAGACTGGGTGATGTGTAATGAGAAAGGACTAATTAGCAATCTTGTTGTGCAAGACCCCTGGGGGAAGAGTGACCATAACATGGTAGAATTCTTTATTAGGATGGAGAGTGACACAGTTAATTCAGAAACTAGTGTCCTGAACTTAAGGAAAGGTAACTTCGATGGTTTGAGGCGTGAATTGGCTAGAATTGACTGGCAAATGATTCTTAAAGGGTTTACGGTGGATAGGCAATGGCAAACATTTAATGGATGAACTTCAGCAATTGTACATCCCTGTCTGGAGTAAAAATAAAATGGAGAAGGTGGCTCAACCATGGCTAACAAGGGAAATTATGGATAGTGTTAAATCCAAGGAAGAGGCATATAAATTGGCCAGAAAAAGCAGCAAACCTGATGATTGGGAAAAATTTAGAATTCAGCAGAGGAGGACAAAAGGTTTACTTAAGAGGGGGAAAATAGAGTACGAGAAGAAGCTTGCAGGGAACATAAAAAGTGACTGCAAAAGCTTCTATAGATATATGAAGAGAAAAAGATTCATGAAGACGAACGTAGGTCCCTTGCAGTCTGATACAGGTGAATTTATAATGGGGAACAAAGAATTGGCAGACCAATTGAACAAATACTTTGGTTCTGTCTTCACGAAGGAAGACACAAATAACCTTCCGGAAGTACTAGGGGACCGAGGGTCTAGTGAGAAGAAGGAACTGAAGGATATCCTTATTCGGCGGGAAATTGTGTTAGGGAAATTGATGGGATTGAAGGCCGATAAATCCCCGGGGCCTAACAGTCTGCATCCCAGAGTATTTAAGGAAGTGGCCCTAGAAATAGTGATTGCATTGGTGATCATTTTCCAACAGTCTATCGACTCTGGATCAGATCCTATGGACTGGAGGGTAGCTAATGTAACACCACTTTTTAAAAAGGGAGGGAGAGAGAAAGCGGGTAATTATAGACCGGTTAGCCTGACATCAGTGATGGGGAAAATGTTGGAATCAATTATTAAGGATGAAATAGCAGCGCATTTGGAAAGCCGTGACAGGATCGGTCCAAGTCAGCATGGATTTATGAAGGGGAAATCATGCTTGACAAATCTTCTAGAATTTTTTGAGGATGTAACTAGTAGAGTGGACAAAGGAGAACCAGTGAATGTGGTGTATTTGGACTTTCAAAAGGCTTTTGACAAGGTCCCACACAAAAGATTGGTGTACAAAATCAAAACACATGGTATTGGGGGTAATATACTGACGTGGATAGAGAACTGGTTGGCAGACAGGAAGCAGAGTGTCGGGATAAACGGGTCCTTTTCAGAATGGCAGGCAGTGACTAGTGGAGTGCCGCAGGGCTCAGTGCTGGGACCCCAGCTTTTTACAATATACATCAATGATTTGGATGAAGGAATTGAGTGTAATATCTCCAAGTTTGCAGATAACACTAAACTGGGTGGCGGTGTGAGCTGTGAAGGGAACGCTAGGAGGCTGCAGGGTGATTTGCACAGGTTAGGTGAGTGGGCAAATGCATGGCAGATGCAGTATAATGTGGATAAATGTGAGGTTATCCAATTTGGGGGCAAAAACACGAAGACAGAATATTATCTGAATGGTGGCAGATTAGGAAAAGGGGAGGTGCAACGAGGCCTGGGTGTCATGGTTCATCAGTCATTGAAAGTTGGCATACAGGTACAGCAGGTGGTGAAGAAGGCAAACGGTATGTTGGCCTTCATAGCTTGGGGATTTGAGTACAGGAGCAGGGAGGTCTTGCTGCACTTGTACAGGGCCTTGGTGAGGCCTCACCTGGAATATTGTGTTGAGTTTTGGTCTCCTAATCTGAGGAAGGATGTTCTTGCTATTGAGGGAGTGCAGCGAAGGTTCACCAGACTGATTCCCGGGATGGCTGGACTGACATATGAGGAGAGACTGGATCAACTGGGCTTTTATACATTGGAGTTTGGAAGGATGCGAGTGTATCTCTTAGAAACATACAAGATTCTGATGGGACGGGCAGGTTAGATGCGAGTAGATTGTTCCCGATGTTGGGGAATTCCAGAACCAGGGAACACAGTCTTAGGATAAGGGGTAGGCCATTTAGGACTGAGATGAGGAGAAACTTCTTCACTCAGAGAATTGTTAATCTGTGGAATTCCCTGCCGCAGAGAGTTGTTGATGCCAGTTCATTGGATATATTCAAGAGGGAGTTAGATATGGCCCTTACGGCTAAGGGGATCAAGGGGTATGGAGAGAAAGCAGGAAAGGGATACTAAGGGAATGATCAGCCATGATCTTATTGAATGGTGGTGCAGGCTCGAAGGGCCGAATGGCCTACTCCTGCACCTATTTTCTATGTTTCTATGTTTCTCCTTGAAGAATCTGGAGGAGGTCCTTAGTCGGTTGGATCGCGTGGGGCTCAGGTGTGTTTTCCTGGAAAGAGAATCGCAGCAGATGGCATCAGACCCACCGACGCCAAGACGGAGGCCATCAAGAACGTGCCATGACCACAGAACGTGTCGGAGCTGCGGTCGTTCCTGGGGCTCCTTAACTACTTCGGTAATTTCCTACCTGAGTTAAGCACCCTGCTAGAACCCCTACATGTGCTAGTACGCAAGGGAGATGACTGGGCATGGGGGAATTCACAAGATGCTGCCTTTAAGAAAGCCAGAAACTTATTGTGTTCTACCAAACTGCTTGTCCTGTATAACATGTAAATGATTGGTGTTAGCTAGCGATGCGTCATCATACGGGATCGGGTGTGTGTTACAACAGGCTAATGAATCGGGAATTTTGCAACCAGTTGCGTATGCATCCGGGAGTTTGTCCAAGGCCGAAAGGGCCTACAGCACGGTTGAAGAAGAGGCTCTGGCATGTGTTTACGGGGTAAAAAAAATGCACCAGTACTTATTAGGCCTCAAGTTCGAGCTTGAAACTGACCACAAGCCGCTCATCGCTATTCTCGGAGAGCAAAGGGATTAATACCAATGCCTCTGCCCGCATCCAAAGATGGGCGCCCACGCTCACTATGTAATCTGCCACAGAACAGGCACAGAGAACTGTGCAGATGCTCTCAGTCGGCTACCACTGCCCACCACCAGGGTGGAAATGGCACAGCCAGCGGACTTGCTCATGGTCATGGAGGCATTTGCGAACGAGAAATCCCCCGTTAGGGCCCACCAGATCAGAACCTGGAGTAGCCAGGATCCTTTACTGTCCTTGGTTAAAAAAAACTGTGTCCTCCATGGGAGCTGGTCCAGTGTCCTAGTGGAGATGCAGGAAGCGATTAAGCTGTTCCACAGACGCAAAGATAAACTGTCCCTGCAGGCGGACTGTCTTTTGTGGGGCAATCGCGTAGACTTGCCCAAGAAAGGCAGACACATTTATCTGCGAACCGCACAACACCCACCCAGGCATTGTAATGATGAAAGCCATAGCCAGATCCCACGTGTGGTAGCCTGGCATCGACTCAGATTTAGATTCATGTGTGCACCAGTGCAACACTTGCTCTCAGTTGAGCAATGCACCCAGAGAGGCACCACTAAGTTTGTGGTCATAGCCATCGAAACCGTGGTCGAGGATCCATGTAGACTATGCGAGCCCATAACTAGATAAATGTTTTTGATTGTCGTGGGCGCTTACTCAAAATGGATTGAATGTGCAATAATGTCTGTAAACACATCCACGGCCACCACTGAAAGCCTATGAGCCATGTTTGCCATGCACGGCTTGCCTGATGTCCTAGTCAGCGACAATGGGCCGTGCTTCACCAGTGCTGAATTCAACATGTCACATCTGCCCCGTTCAAGCCCACATCCAACAGCCAGGCAGAACGGGCAGTTCAGACCATCAAGCAAAGCTTGAAACGAGTGTCGGAAGGCTCCCTGCAGACCCGGTTGTCCCGAGTACTGCTCAGCTGCCACACCAGACCCCACTCACTTACCGGGGTTCCCCTAGCTGAGCTGCTCATGAAAAGGGCACTTAAAACAAGGCTCTCTCTTGTCCACCCTGATCTACATGATCACGTGGAGTACAAGCGGCATCAACAAATGTGTATCATGACCGCGCAAATTTGTAACGCGATATTGAGATCAATGACCCTGTGTTTGTGTTCAGTTATGGACATGGTCCCAAATGGCTTGCTGGCACAGTCACAGCCAAAGAGGGGAGTAGGGTATTTCAGGTCAAACTGACCAATGGACAAATGCACAGAAAACACTTGGACCAAATCAAATTGCGGTTCACCAACAGCTACAAACAACCTGAAGAGGACACCGCCAACTTTGACCTTCCAACACACACACACACACACACACACACACACGTGGCAACTGACATCACAGTTGACCACGAAACCGAACTCATCATCCCTAGCAGCCCGGCTGCCCAACAGCCCAGTGAAGAACTGACCAACCCACCCACACCAGCATTTGTACCGAGACGATCGACAAGGGAGTGCAAAGCCCCAGATCGTCTCATCTTGTAAATAAATGTACTTTGACTTCACGGGGGAGTGATGTTATGTATTTAACCCCTTGTAACCTGCATCACACCTGTCCACCAGATTACACACAGTACTCAGTCTGACCATTTATTATGAGTGTAACAAGAGGAATATAGAAAGTTAAGAGGCAAAATTAAAAAGGATATTAGGAATGCTAAGAGAGCACATGAAATTATTGGCTAGCAAAATTGAAGAAAACCTCTAAGATGTTCTATAAATATAAGAGTAAGAGGGTAACTAAAGAAAGGGTGGGGCCTATTAGAGACCATGAGGGTAATCTTTGTGTGGAGGTGGAAGATGTTGGTAAGGTTCTTCACGAATACTTTGCATATGTTTTCATAAAGGTAAGGGGCAATGCAGAAACTGCTATCGAGGAGGAGTGTGATATTCTGGATGAAATAAATGTAGTGAGAGAGGGCGTATTAAGGGGTTTAGCAGCTTTGAAAGTAGATAAATCCCCAAGCCCGGATGAATGAGTCCCAAGCTGTTGAGCGAAGTAAAAGAGGAAATAGCAGAGGCCTTAACCATCATTTTCCAGTCCTCTTTGGATTCAGGCATGGTGCCGGAGGATTGGAGGACTGCTAATGTAGTACCCTTGTTTAAGAAGGGAGAAAGGGATAGGCCAAGTAATTACAGGGCTGTCAGCCTAACCTCACTGTTTGACCAACCTGATTGAATGTTTTGAGGAGGTAACCAAGAGAGTCGTTGAGGGTAGTGCATACGATGTAGTGTTTATAGACTTTAGCAAAGCTTTTGATAAGGTCCCACATGGTAGACTGGTCAAGAAGGTTAAAGTCCATGGGATCAAGGGCAAAGTGGTAAGTTGAATCCAAAATTGGAGGTAGGAAGCAAAGGGTAATGGTCGATGGATGTTTTTGTGACTGGAAGGATGTTTCCAGTGGAGTTCCACAGGGCTCTGTACTGGGACCCTTGCTTTTTTGTGGTATATAATCAATTATTTAGATTTGAATATAGGGAGCATGATTAAGATGTTTGCAGACGACACTAAAATTGGCTATGTGGTTGAAAATGAAGAAGAAAGTCATGGACTACAGGAGGATATCAATCTACTGGTCAGGTGGACAGAGCAGTGGCAAATGGAATTTAATTCAGAGAAGTGTGAGATGATGAACTTTGGGAGGGCTAATAAGGAAAGGGTATACACATTAAGCAGTAGGCCACTTAATAGTGTAGATGAAGAAAGGGACCTTGGAGTGCTTGTCCACAGATCCCTGAAAGTAGGTCAGGTGGATAAGGTGGTTAAGAAGGCATACGGAATGCTTGACTTTATTGGCCAAGGCATAGAATATAAGAGCAGGGAGGTTATGCTTAAATTGTATAATATTTGGTTAGGCCATAGCTGGAGTACTGCGTGCAATTCTGGTCACCATATTATAGGAAGAACGTGATTGCACTAGAGAGGGTGCAGAGGAGATTTACTAGGGTGCTGCCTGGAATGGAGAATCTTAGTTATGAGGACAGATTGGATAGGCTGGGTTTGTTCTCATTGGAATAGAAGAGGTTGAGCGGAGACCTCATTGAGGTGTACAAAATATTGAGGGGCCTGGACATAGTGGATGGTAAAGGCCTATTTCCATTGGTGGAGGGGTCTATTACGAGGGGGCATAGTTTTAAGGTGGTTGGTGGAAGGTTTAGAGGGGATTTGAGGGGGGGGCTTCTTTACGCAGAGGGTTGTGGGATCTGGAACTTGCTGCCTGGAAGAGTGGTGGATGCCGAAACCCTCACCGCTTTTAAGATATGGTTGGATGGGCACTTAAAGTGCCGTAACCTGCAGGGTTACGGACCTAGAGCTGGTAATTGGGATTAGACAGGATAACCTTTGTTGGCTGACGCAATATTAATGGGAGGTACTGCAGGGAATCGAATATGGCCAGGGTAATCTCTTGGACTAGTTTCGATTGCCTGGATGGGCCTGGGAGAGGAATTTTCCCAGATTTTTTTCTCCCTAAATTGGCTGGGTTTTTATCTGGTTTTTGCCTCTCCCAGGAGATCACATGGCTCCTGTCGGAGTGGAGTGTAGTATAAGGGGTGTTGCATTTGTGTGAAGCGGGTTGGTTGGGCTGAGTGCTCTTTGCCTTGCCGCCATTGTTCATAGGTTTATATGTAACCTTTAGGGCTGCTGACCAAGAGCCGAGCGGCTCTTTGTCGGCCGGCGTGGACACGATGGACCGAAGTGGTCTCCTTCTGCACTATAAATTTCTATGTTTCTAGTTACTGTGATTGAGAACAGATGGCATGAGCTGGACACCAGCAGAGGTCACATAAAAATTCCACCAAAAGAAATAAAGAAACGCTAAAACCAACTTGCACAAGATTACTGTGCAATGCTGACCACCCTGAGGTCTGGAGGCCAGTGCAAAAAGAAGTGGTCAAGTAATTAGTCTAAGTAATATTTTCATATATTCAATGGAATTATAATTGTAAATGTGACCAGCTATATATGTCCCACTCAGCAGAAAGACACCCTCCCTAAAAAGTTATGCTTTCATCTTTGCAGAGGAAGGTGGCACACAACAAACGGTAAAAAACTCGAATAGGAGGAGGCCCGGCATATCTGCACCCACTGACACCCTTGGAAGAGAGGGTTGCTCCATTGATGGGTCCTGCCTGGAGAAAAGCACAAGCTGGGTCCACACTTGAGGGAGAGTAAGTCATACAAATTCCACAGTCTGGCCTTGCTAAATGTTAAGTGCTGCGTGGGCTAGCCATGCTTCGGTTCATGGGGATGTCTCCATCAACTACGCTTCGGTTGATGCAATGTGCTTTCATTGTGGTCCTTCAAATCAGCCTGCTGCCTGCGCTGCGAGAGCCTACTCATGCCACCAACCCTGCCCCCTCCTCTACTGCTAACCATTTGTCTGTTCCGTTATATTTAGCAGAACTTGAGGCCAACCCTGACGATGCAGAAGAAGATTCAGACGCGGATGAGCCTGAAGAGGAAAATATTTTCCAATCCTACCTTCCAGACCAAGAGCATGGGGGTGAGAGTGAGGGATCAAGCCCACACTGTTGCACTCACTCTGAAGGAGGTGCAGGTGCCAGCTCTTTCCCCGAGTGGTATGAGTGTTGATGGGACATTCTATGGCTTCCCACCATCCGAGGCTGCGGGGCCCAGTGGGGTGCAGCGAGGCACACCCAAGGCCCCACCATCCCAGGCTGCGGGTCCCAGTGGGATGCAGAGAACCAAACCCAGGGTGAGGAGGGGAAGGAGGGCAGGGGTGGAGTCACCAAGACCACGCACACCAGGCGATCTTAGAATAAGGTGGAGGGGAGATGGGTGCAGCCTTTCTTTTCTGCTAAGAACATAAGAACATAAGAAATAGGAACAGGAGTAGGCCATACGGCCCCTCGAGCCTGCTCCGCCATTCAATAAGATCATGGCTGATCCGATCATGGACTCAGCTCCACTTCCCTGCCCGCTCCCCATAATCTCTTATCCCCTTATCATTTAAGAAACTGTCTATTTCTGTCTTAAATTTATTCAATGTCCCAGCTTCCACAGCTCTCTAAGGCAGCGAATTCCACAAATTTACAACCCCCTGAGAAGAAATTCCTCCTCATCTCTGTTTTAAATGGGCGGCCCCTTATTCTAAGATCATGCCCTGCTGTTGTTACTGTTGGAACTGGTCCCAAATTAAACAATTTTTTGTATGTTATGTAAATTTACAAGTTTAAAAGTTTGGAAGTGATCTTAAAAAATGTTTAAGTGATCTTAGAGTTTCTATGTGATCTTAGAGTTTGTAAGTGATCTTAACTAAAAACTTTAAAGTTTGATACAAGAAAACACGAATATTTTAATTAAAGTTAAGTACAAACAAATGTTTGTTAAACTTTTGAATAAAATATATTTTATTTTATAACTGAATCATTTACATTATTTGTTCTATTATTAACACAACTTTTTGAAGTAAACCAGAATCATTTCCATCATTTGTTCCATTAACAGAACACATTATGGAACAGGTCCAAACAGTAAACATGGTCCATTTGGAATAGTTGCCACTGAGCCTTCAGGCAGCAAAGCGTTCACGGATGAGCTGCTGGCGCAAGACTCGACCAATCGTTAAAAGGGGCATGACGGACCGCCCTCCTCTGCCGTCGTCCGGGTTCAGGTAGTTGCATGGCTTCCTCATCCTCCTCCTCATCTGCATCTTACTCATCATCAGCCACTCTCACCTCAGGTGGGTCTTCTACTACCAGCTGCTGCTGTCTCATGATGGCGAAGTTATGCAGCATGCAGCAAACAGTGAACTGACCGACAATCTCAGTGGAGTATTGCAAGAAGCCTCCAGAATGGTCCAGCCATCGGAAAGCCTGCTTCAAGATGCCAATGGTCCTCTCTATTATACTGCGCGTCGCAATGTGCGACATGTTGTATTCCCGGTCAGCTGCCGTCTGGTTTACACATAGGGGCGTCATGAGCCAGGTGGCAAGGCCGTACCCTGTGTCTCCCAGTAGCCAGCTCTGCCCTTCTGGCTGCTGCTGAAACATTGCCGATATAACGTCCTAGCGTAGGATGAACGCATCATGTATGCTCCCAGGGTATCTTGCATCAACTAACATGATGCGATGCATGTCGTCACACATGAACTGCACGTTAAAGAAGTGGAAGCCTTTTCTGTTCCTGTACATCACGGAATCCTCCAAAGGTGCTCGCAAGGCGAAGTGGGTACAATCAATGCAGCCCTGTACCTTTGGGAAGCCAGCAATCCTGGAGAAGCCTACAGCCCTTTCATGTATTGCCTGGGTGGTCATGGGGAACATTTTGTTGTCATTCCTCTGGGCATATAGTGTAGCAGAGACCTGCCGAATGCAGATATGTGTTGTATGTTGAGAAATGGAGCATACATCCCCAGTTGTGGCCTAGAACAATCCAGATGCATAGAATGAAAGTGCAGCTGTAACCTTCACTTCAACTGACAAAGCAGTCCGCCTGATACTTCTAGGTTGCAGATTTGCTTTTACTAACTCACAGATCTCAGTTACAACTTCTTTGTGGGAACACAGCCTTCTGACAGTCTGCATCACTCAGGTGCAGGTACGAACGCCTGTCTCAATATACCCGACGTGGGTAAGGCCTTCTTTCCCACTGCCCTACATGCTCCGAGGTTCCTCATGCGATGAACATAAGGCCATAAGAAATAGGAGCAGGAGTAGGCCACCTGGCCCCTTGAGTCTGCTCCGCCATTTAATAAAATCATGGCTAATCTGATCATGGACTCAACTCCACTTCCCTGCCCACTCACCATAACCCTTTATTCCCTTATCGCTCAAAAATCTGTCCACCTCCACCTTAAAATATATTCAATGACCCAGCCTCCACAGCTCTCTGGGGCAGAAAATTCCATAGATTTACAACCCTCAGAAGAAAGTCCTCCTCATCTCAGTTTTAAATGGGCAGCCCCTTATTCTGAGATTATGTCCCCTAGTTTTAGTTTCCCCTATGTGTGGAAATATCCTCTCTGCATCCACCTTGTCGAGCCCCCTCATTATCTTATATGTTTCGATAAGATCACCTCTCATTCTTCTGAACTCTAATGTGTATAGGCCCAACCTACTCAACCTATCTTCCTCGAATCAATTGTCTCCTCCGCAGCACCATCATGCAGAAGGCTTGCACAGGGTATGGCACTGTCAGTATTGCGCCCAAGATTAAATTGTACCTTTGCAAGAAGCTCAAAACAGCAGGCAGGACAAGGTTCTTTGTTCTCACTCCCCAAGGTCGACGCCCTAGTATGGACCACACCCTGGTCGGAGCAGGCGCAATGATCGGGAAACCCCTCACTCCGGGCTTCATTTGATGCATGGTGTAAGGTTTCTCATGCCTTCCATTCACCTTCCACAGCCCCCCACCCACCTTCAAGCTTCTTTTCAAGCCAAGCCCAAGCTCGTGTCCGGGCAAGGGAGCAGCCGATGCTCCGACCCTCGAGCCCGGTTTGGAGATGTTTGGTGGTGGCGTGTAGGTTTTTTTTTAAATCCAAACTTAAAGAATTCCATTAAACTTCCATTTCCTGCGTTTTAAGTTTTAAAAATTTAAGCTTGATTATGCATATTTATGTTTTCTTGACTCCCTCCAAAACGTCACCTAAAAACAATGGCGTCATTCTGTGCCAATTTTTTAACGTGCGCTGGTTTTTTTTTTAAGTGCCCAGAAGGTTTTTCGGGAATGGTCACATACGCCATCCGAGGAGAAATTTAAATTGGCCGAACTATGATGCCAAAAAAAAACGAACTTAAAAAAATCGTAACTAACTGAGTTACGCTGGTGCACAAAGATTGGGGAAACTTTGATTTTTTAATTTAGGCCAAAAAAAGCGGCGAGTGCCAAAAAAAGGGCACAAATCACTGGGGAAAATTGAGCCCCAAGAGAGGAGCCAACAAAGGTAAAGCTGGTAACTACGCATTGGACTTGCAAGATATGTTAAAAAATTAGAAATAAAAACAGAAAATGCTGGAAGCAGATCAAGCAGCATCTGTCGCGAGAGAAACAGAGTTAACGTTTCAAGTCAATGACCTTTCATCAAAGCTATGGAACCTGTTAAGAAACTTGTTCCTTTGAAGATTTTCATTACCCCATTAAAGGAATCTCAAAAAGATCTTCACTGTTTTGTGTACAGCCACAGACATTTGCTTATAAATATTTGATAGTTATTATTGCCTTCATTGCGAGAGGGATGGAGTACAAAAGCAGGGAGGTCCTGCTGCAACTGTACAGGGTATTGGTGAGGCCGCACCTGGAGTACTGCGTGCAGTTTTGGTCACCTTACTTAAGGAAGGATATACTAGCTTTGGAGGGGGTAGAGAGACGATTCACTAGGCTGATTCCGGAGATGAGGGGGGTTACCTTATGATGATAGATTGAGTAGACTGGGTCTTTACTCGTTGGAGTTCAGAAGGATGAGGGGTAATCTTATAGAAACATTTAAAATAATGAAAGGGATAGACAAGATAGAGGCAGAGAGGTTGTTTCCACTGGTCGGAGAGACTAGAACTAGGGGGCACAGCCTCAAAATATGGGGGAGCCAATTTAAAACCGAGTTGAGAAGGAATTTCTTCTCCCAGAGGGTTGTGAATCTGTGGAATTCTCTGCCCAGGGAAGCAGTTGAGGCTAGCTCATTGAATGTATTCAAATCACAGATAGATAGATTTTTAACCAATAAGGGAATTAAGGGTTATGGGGAGCGGGCGGGTAAGTGGAGCTGAGTCCACGGCCAGATCAGCCATGATCTTG
This sequence comes from Pristiophorus japonicus, assembly GCF_044704955.1. Classification (NCBI taxonomy): domain Eukaryota; kingdom Metazoa; phylum Chordata; class Chondrichthyes; family Pristiophoridae; genus Pristiophorus; species Pristiophorus japonicus. The sequence continues at coordinate 193,618,869 of NC_091979.1, read as the reverse complement.
TTGAGTGGCGGAGCAGGCTAGAGGGGCTAGATGGCCTACTCCTGTTCCTAATTCTTATGTTCTTCTTATGTTCTTCTTACGGTTTTTAAAAGTAGAGCTTCAGGCAATTGGAAGAACTATGAGGTTGTCATCAATGGCACTGAACACAGTGGACACAGTGTGGGATGGGACAATCACCGCTGGTCAATAGGGGAATAAAAAGAGTCCTTTCACTTCCAAACAGAACAGAGCAGACCTTTGTTTTTCAATATGTAAGGACGTCATGTATCATTAACCCAGACAATCAGATACCAGTAGGTCTGCTATTGTGTGCTCTCATTCAGCAAGCACTTAAATCAGCCTTTTCAGACAAGGGCTACTACAGTGATGTATCTCAGTTTGGCACGACTAAGATTAGTTGCTCTGCTAAAATTTTATTGAACGGAAATACTACAATAACAGTGCTATATAAATGCAAGTAGTTGCTGTTGTAGTAATGTTTAACAGCCTTCTGAGGCAAGCTGATGCACTAAATGATCAACTGCACCCAGGCAGTTACATTATATAATTTATAATCACAAAGCAGCAGTGGATATTTTAAAGGAATGTTGCATGACTAACCCAGATACTCTACAGCTGTCAATCACAGTTTCGATTTCAAATTTATAAACTTGACTGTACAATTTTTGCAACTGTACAATTGACTACTGCTCCCATTGGTGTTTACAATTCACACCCCCTAAAAACCATAGTGAGACTCATTTCATTGTACAAAGTTATTCTGATATTTTGTACAAAAGTCAAAGATGACCAATAACTTTTCCCAACTTTACAAATATCGTTGACCTTTTTTGCTAATGAATGGATGTGAACGGTTTTCCTCCATGTGACTTCCCCCTCATCAAATCATTCTCCTCGCTCGGAAAGGCAGATAGCACAGAATATAGATACCTCTGTAGGTACCATCAACCAAATATGTTTTTTGTCTTTCAATTTGTGTACTGATCGGTGTCTAGCTGTGGCATTCCATGGCAAAGTGAACTGCTTCCAAGAAAGTTGACACTATCTTCACTCCCAGGTATCAGTAGGGATGTTGCACTTTATCAAGGAGGCTTTGAGGGTGTCCTTGAAACATTTCTCTGCCCGCTTGGGGCTCGTTTACCGTGTTGGAGTTCCGAGTACATCGCTTGCTTTGGGAGTCTTGACAGGCATGCGTACAATGTGGCCCGCCCAACGCTACTGGTCGAGTGTGATCAGTGCTTCAATGCTGGGGATATTGGCCAGATCGAGAACACTGATGTTGGTGCGTCTGTCCTCCCAGGGGCTTTGCAGCATCTTGCGGAGACATCGTTGGTGGTATTTCTCCAGCGATTTGAGGTGTCTACTGTATATGGTCCACATCTCTGAGCCATACAGGAGGACGGGTATCACTGTAGCCCTGTAGATCATGAGTTTGGTGCCAGATTTGAGGGCCCGATCTTCGAAAACTCTCTTCCTCAGGCGGCTGAAGGCTGGAGGCAGCGTTGAACCTCTTCGTCGATGCCTGTCCTTGCTGACAATCGGCTCCCAAGATATGGAAAGTGGTCCACGTTTTCCAGGCCGCGCTTGATGACTAGGGGGGCAGTGCTGTATGGTGGAGTCAGGTTGGTGGAGGACCTTTGTCTTACGGATGCTTAGTATAAGGCCTATGCTTTCATTCACCTCAGTGAAAATGTTGATGACTTGGAGTTCAGTCTCTGTGCGCAGATGCAAGTGTCGTCCACGTACTGTAGCTCAACGACAGAGGATGGGACGGTCTTGGATCTGGCCTAGAGATGACGAAGGTTGAACAGCATCCCACTGGTTCTGTAGTTTAGTTCCACTCCAGCAGGGAGTTTGTTGAGTGTGAGGCGGAGCATTGCAGCGAGGAAGATCGAGAAGGATGACGCAGCCCTGGTCCGGATGTGGATTGGGTCTGTGGTGGATTCATTGGTCAGGATCACGGCTTGCATGTCGTCGTGGAGCAGGCGGAGGATGATGACAAACTTTTGGGGGCAGCCAAAACTGAGGAGGACGCTCCATAGTCCCTCGCGGTTAACAGTGTCGAAGGCTTTTGTAAGGTCAAAGGCGGCCATGTACAACAGTTGATGTTGTTCCCTGTATTTCTCTTGTAGTTGTCGCGCCGTAAAGATCATGTCCGTTGTGCCCTCTAGTGGACGGAATCCGCACTGTGACTCCGGGAGGTGCTCCTCAGCCACAGGGAGAAGAGGGTTGAGGAGGATTCTAGCGATGACTTTCCCAGTGGCTGATAACAGGGAGATTCCTCTGTAGTTGCCGCAGTTGGACTTGTCCCCTTTTTTAAAGATGGTCACGATTACTGCATCTCTGAGATCTCCCGGCATGCTCTCCTCCTTCCAGATGAGAGAGATGAGGTCATGCATTTTGTGCCAATACTACTTCTCCGCCATACTTTAGTACCTAAGCAGGGATTCCATCCGCTCCCGTTGCCTTGTTGTTCTTGAGCTGACGGATGGCCTTTTCTACCTCGTGCAGGGTTGGGGTTTTGCTGAGATAGTGGTGGGTAGCATGCTGCGGGATGGAGTCGAGGACACTCGAGTCAAAGGCAGAGTCTCAGTTAAGGAGATCTTCGAAGTGCTCTTTCCAGTGGCTCCTGACTGTCTCGGTATCCTTGATGAATGTCTCCCCATTATTGGCCAGCAGTGGGGTGGAGCCTTGGGTGCTTCGGCCATAGATGGACATGACTGCGGTAAAGAATCATTGCACATCATGGTTGTCGGCCAGCTGCTGAATCTCTTGTGCTTTCGCCACCCACCATCTATTCTTTAGGTCGCGAGTTTTTTGTTGAACTTGAACTTGGCCTTAAGCCGTCTGTAAAGCTGCTTTGTTGCTCCCGAGTTGGGTTGTTGTTTTAGATTCAGAAATGCCCTGCACATGTGATTTATTAGCTCTTGGATCTCCTGGTCACTCTCATCAAACCAGTTCTGGCATTTCCTGGCTGAGTGACCGAGCATCTCTTCGCAGGCACTGATTATGGTGGCCTGGAGGGCAGATCAAGCACTTTGGGCATTCTGCATCTCGGGGTCATCAAGTGTCGCCAGGTTAGCAGTGAGGCGCTGGCTGTACAGAGCTCTCTTAGCTGGGTCTTTGAGTGCCCCGGCGTTGATTTTTTTTGCGGCACTGCTTCTGCTGCTGTCGCCGCTTTGGGGCTATGTTGATGTTGATGATGGAATGGATTAGGCGATGGTCCGTCCAGCAGTCGTCAGCTCCCATCATGGCACGGGTGATGCGCACATCCATGCGATCCCTGGCTTGAACGATGACATAGTTGAGGGGGTGCCAATGTTTGGAGCGAGGGTGTTGCCACGATGCCACTTTTCATTACTGCCATTTATCTATTACCCATCATCCCTGACTGAGGGGGTCAAACTGGGAACCACTCTAAAACTCTGCCAAGGTTGTTATGTACAGCAACTTGTGCTCATTGAGCCCTTCATATTTTTCTTCTCCCAAGCTGAGATGCCCTCCCCCTACGAATGACTTGCCCCCAATCGAAGCCGAGATCAGGAACTCACCATCGAGGACAGGAAATTATTTAACCATGCTGCACTGCTGGAGCACGCCGCAGATATGTTTCACATGTGCTGCACTTTTTGAACTCCTCAGTACTACCATATTTGAGTTTGATATCAAAGAGGAAGTATTCAGCTTAGCCACAATTTTCATACAAACAGAAAAATAATAGATTATTCAATTTTGCCAACTTTGAGTTTGGTTATGCTGGTAGAAATATCCTCAATGGTTGCCTGAAGTATGCTTACAAGAAAACAAAAGTACAGAAACTCTAGGTTTTATCCCTGGATTGTGCGGAGTTAAGCTGATCTCAGCTAGGGTGGCAGCAACTATAATTGGCCTGAGTGTCCTAGGTGGACATGAGGGGGAAAAAAACATACATAAATCCTGCTTGATATCCCCTACTGTATTGGTATGCATGTCTTGAAATTAGTGGGGATAATTTCCTCTACTGCTGCAGAGGGACTGTTATAAAAAGGGAAGATTTCCTCTGATCAGTACTTCAAATGTAATGTAAAAACGTTTGGCAAATAGTGATGACAGAGTCAATCCCTCCTACAGTGGATTAACCGGCCGTAATAATCCTTCCGGGTGAAACAGCGATTTACATCTACTTATTTGCACTTTACAGTCTTCCATCCTTAACATTAAGTTGAACAGCTTTAGATCATAACCACCGCTTCTATTTTCACTTAGGTATTCTATAACCATTTGCATCTCCTCTGGAATCATCTATTTTTTCTATACTTGTCCCATTACCACACTCTTTTGTCTTGCACCATCATCCTTTTTGTCATTTACTCACTCCTGCTTTCCACCCCATCACAGATCTTTCTCCTGCCCACCCCTTTCCCCTGGCTCTGTATTTGCTTAGAGATACTCATAGATTGATTAATACAGCACAGGAGGCCATTCGGCCCATCGTACCAGTGCCAGCTCTTTGGTAGAGTTATGCAACTAGTCCCACTCCTCTGCTCTTTCCCCAAAGTCTATAATTTTTTTCCCAAGTATTTATCCAATTCCCTTTTGAATGTTACCATTGAATCTACTTCCACCACCCGTTCAGGCAGTGCATTTCAGATCATCGTAACTCACTGTGAATAATAAATAGTTTCCTCATGTCATCTCTGGTTCTTTGACAATCACCTTAAATCTGTGTCCTCTGGTTACTGACTCTTCTGCCTCATGAAACATTTCTCATTATTTACTCTATCAAAACCCTTCACTATTTTGAACACTTCTATCAAATATTCTCTGCTTTAAGGAGAAACACTCCAGCTTCTCCAGTCTCTCCACGGAACTGTAGTCCCTCATCCCTGGTACCATTCGAATAAATCTCTTCAGTACCCTCTTTAAGGCTTTGACATCCTTCCTAAAGAGTGTTGCCCATAATTGAACACAATACTCCAGCAGAGGCCTAACCAATGTTTATAAAGGTATAGCATAACCTTCTTGATTTTGTACTTTCTGCCTCTACTAATAAAGCCAAGGATCCCATATGCTTTAACAGCATTCTTAACTTGTCCTCCCACCTTCAAAGATTTGTATACATACATCCCCCTGTTTTCTGCAGATACCTGCAACCCCTTTCAAATAGTATTTAGTTTATATTGCCTCCCCTCATTCTTCCTACCAAAATGTATCTCTCTTTGAGGCAGTCCCTCGGAGTCGAGGATGAGTTGCTTCCACACTAATGAATTCTCAGGTGACTGATGAGTCCAATGCAGGACCTGCAGTCTCTGTCACGGGTGGGACAGACGGTGGTTGAAGGGGCGGGTGGGTGGACTGCTTGGGTTGTCGTGCGCTCCTTCCGCTTGGTTTCCGCTTGCTCCTGGTGAAGAGACTCCAGGTGTTCGGCGCCTACCCGGATGCTTCTCCACTTTGAATGGTCTTGGGCCAGGGATTTCCAGGTGTCGGTGGGGATGTTGCACTTTTTCAAAGAGGCTTTGCGGGTGCCCTTGAAACAGTTCCTCTGCCCACCTGGGACTCGCTTGCTGTGTCGGAGATCTGAGTAGAACGCTTGTTTGGGGAGTCTAGTATCGGGCATGCGGACAATGTAGCCTGCCCATCAGAGCTCATCGAGCGTGGTCAATGCTTCGATGCTGGGGTGTTGGCCTCAGCGAGAACACAATTTGCAGGACTTTGCAGAGGCAGCATTGGTGGTACTTCTCCAGTGCTTTGAGGTGCCTGCTGTACATTGTCCATGTCTCTGAAGCATATAGGAGTGTGGGTATCACTACTGCTCTATAGAACATGAGATTGGTGCCGGGTTTGAGGTCCTGGTCTTCAAACACACACTTCCTCAGGCAACCGAAGGCTACATTGGCACACTGAAGGTGATGTTGGACTTTGTCATCGATGTCTGCCCTTGTTGATAGTAGACTCCCGAGGTATGCAAAATGGTCCACGTTGTCCAAGGCCTTATCATGGATCTTGGTAGAGGTTGGTAGAGGACCTTTGTCTTACGGATGTTTCGTGTGAGTCCCATACTCTCGGACGCTTCGGTGAAGGAGTTCGACCTCCAAGTGTGCGCAAACGCAAGCGTCGTCTGCATACTGTAATTCAATGACAGGGGATGGGATGACCTTGGATCTGGACTGGAGGCGACGAAGGTTGTACAATTTCCCGTTTGTTCTGTAATTAGCTCCACTCCAGCGGGGAGCTTATTGAGGACGAGATGGCGCATTGCAGCAAGATCGAGAAGAGCGTTGATGCGATGACACAGCCTTGCTTGACCCCAGTCTGGACGCGTATTGGGTCTGTGGTGGATCCGCTGATCAGGATCATGACTTGCATGTCATCATGAAACAGGCAGAGGATGGTGACAAACTTTTGAGGGCAGCCAAATTTGAGGACGTTCCATAATCCCTCACGGTTGACAGTGTCGAAGGCCTTTGTGAGGTCAAAGACGGCCATGTACAGAGGTTGGTGCTGCTCCCTGCATTTCTCTTGAATTTGACATGTTGTGAAGATCATGTCCATTGTGCCCCTTAGTGGGCGGAATCCGCATTGCAACTCTGGGAGGAGCTCATCAGCCACTGGAAGAAGACGATTGACGACTGTGGCAGGGAATCTCCTCTGTAATTACCGCAATCGGACTGGTCACCTTTCTTGAAGATGGTCATGATTACAGCGTCTCAGATACCCTGGCATGCTCTCCTCCTTCCAAAGAAGAGAAATGAGTTCATGGATTCGTGCCAATACTGCTTCTCCGCCATCCTTTAGTGCTTCGACGGGGATTCCATCTGCTCCTGCGGCCTTGTTATTCTTCAGTTGTCGGATGGCCTTTTCAACCTCATCACCTCAAAATGTATCACTCCACACTTCTCTACATTAAATTTCATGTCATCTGACTGCCCATTTCACCAGTCTGTATGTCCTCCAGAAGTCTATTACTATCCTCACTATTTACTATATTTCCAAGTTTCGTGTCATCTGCAAACTTTGAAATTATGCCTGTATACCCAAATCAAAATTATTAATAAGTACATAGGAATACATAGGTTATACAGCACAGAAACAGGCCATTTGGCCCAATGAGTCAATGCCAGTGGTTATGTTCCACTCGAGCCTCCTCCCGTCTTTTCTTGTCTAACTATCAGCATAACCCTCTATTTCTTTCTCCCTGATATCTAGCCTCCCCTTAAATGCATCTATACTATTCGCTTTAACCACTCCCCATGGTAGAGAGTTCCACATTCTCACCACTAACTGGGTAAAGAAGTTTCTTCTGAATTCTCTATTTGATTTCTTGGTGACTATCTTTATATTGATGACCTCTAGTTATGCTCTTCCTCACGAGTGGAAGCACTCACTCTATCAGCACCTTTTGTAATTTCAAAGACCTCAATTAGGTCACCGCTCAGCCTTCTTTCATCAAGCGAAGAGAGACCCAGCCTGTTCATCCTTTCCTGATATGTATCCCCTCGCATTTCTGGAATCATCCTTATAAATCTTCTCTGCATTCTCTCCAGTGCCTCTATGTCCTTTTTATAGAATATGGCGACCAGAATTGTACGCAGTACTCCAAGCATGGTCTAATCAAGGTTCGATACAAGTTTAGCATAACTTCACTACTTTTCAATGCTATCCCTCTAGAAATAAACCCTAGTGCCTGGTTTGTGTTTTTTATGGCCTTGTTGACCTGTGTCACTACTTTGTGTTTTGTGTATTTGTACTCCCAAGATCCCTTTGTTCCTCTACCCCATCTAGACTCGCACACTCCAAGTAATCAGTGACCTCCCTATTCTTCCTACCAAAATGCAATACCTCACATTTATCTGCACTGAATTTCAGTTGCAAATTTATATGCCCATTCTGCAAGTTTATTAATGTCTTCCTGTAATTTGTTGCAGTCCTCCGTATTGACAATTTGGTGTCATCTGCAAATTTAGAAATTATGTTCGATTCCAAAGTCTAAATCGTTAATATACATTGCGAACAACAGTGCTCCCAGCACTGATCCTTGTGGAACACCACTATCCACCTTCTGTCACTGTGTATAGCTACCCTTTACCCCTACTCTCTGCTTTCTGTCTTGAAGCCAGTTCGCTATCCACTCTGCTACTTGTCCCCGATGCCACATTCCCTGACCTTGGTCATCAGTCAATGATGGCGTACCTTATCGAAGGCCCTTTGAAAATCTAGATAAATTACATCTACGGCATTGGAAGATCGTGACCAGAACCGAAGCAATTTCAACCCTTACTTCCCTCAATAACCTAGTATGCATCCCATCTGGACCAGGTGACTTTTCTACTTTGAGGACTGCCAACCTTTTAAGTAGCTCCTCTTTTTTTATCCTATCTAATATCGCTACTAACTCCTCCTCTATTGTTACATTGAGCAAATATTTTGTATCGATTTTCATGGTAGAAGACACTAAAAGCATTCCAATAATTGATAATCAAGGGGTTATTGGGAAGGGAGAACTTAAAACAATCACTATCACAAGAGAAAAAGTAGTAGGCAAACTAATGGGACTAAAGATAGACAGGTCCTCTGGACCTGATGGCCTGCATCTAGGGTCTTAAAAAAGGTGGCTGCAGAGATAGTGGATGCATTGGTTGCAATCTACCAAAATTCCCTGGATTCTGGAGAGGTCCCAGTGGATTGGAAAACCGCAAATGTAACACCCCTATTTAAGAAAGGAGGGAGACAGAAAGCAGGTAACTATAGACCAGTTAGCCTAACATCAGTCATTGGGAAAATGCTGAAGTCCATTATTAAGGAAGTAGTAGCAGGACATTTAGAAAATCATAATACAGTCAAGCAGAGTCAAGAGAGTTTTATGAAAGGGAAATCATGTTTGACAAATTTGTTGGAGTTCTTTGAGGAGGTAATGAGCAGGGTGGTTAAAGGGGAACCAGTAGATGTTGTGTATTTGGATTTCCAGAAGGCATTTGATAAGATGCCTCATAAAAGGTTACTGCACAAGATAAGAGCTCACGGGGTTGAGGGTAATATATTAACATGGATAGAGGATTGGCTAACTAACAGAAAAAATGTTGGGATAAATGGGTCATTTTGAAGTTGGCAAACTGTAACTAGTAGGGTGCCATAGGGATCAATGCTGGGACCTCAACTATTTACAATCTATATTAATGACTTGCATGAAGGGACTGAGAGTCATGTAGCCAAATTTGCTGATGATACAAAGATAGGTGGTAAAGCAAGTCGTGAGGAGGACGCAAAGAATCTACAAAGGGATATAGATAGGCTAAGTGAGTGGGAAAAAAATCTGGCAGATGGAGTATAATATGGGAAAATGTGAGGTTATCCACTTTGGTAGGAAAAATAAAAAAGCAAATTATTTAAATGGGGAGAGATTACAAAATGCTGCGGTACAGAAGGATCTGGGAGTCCTTGTACATGAAACACAAAAAGTTAGCATGCAGGTATAGCAAGTAATTAGGAAGTCAAATGGAATATTGGCCTTTATTGCAGGGGGGATAGAGTATAAAAGTTGGAAGTCCTGCTACAACTGTACAGGGCATTGGTGAAACCACACCTGGAGTACTGTGTACAGTTCTGATCTCCTTATTTAAGGAGGGATATACTTGCATGGTGGCAGTTCAAAGAAGGTTCACGACATTAATTCCGGAGATGAAGAGGTTGCCTTATGAAGAAAGGTTGAGCAGGTTGGGCCTATACTCATTGGAGTTTAGAAGAATGAGAGGGGATCTTATTAAAACGTATAAGATTCTGAAGGGGCTTGACAGGGTGGATGCAGAGAAGATGTTTCCCATCGTGGGTGAATCTAGAACTAGGGGGCATAGTTTCAGAATATGGGGGTCGCCCATTTAAAACTGAAACGAGGAGGAATTTCTTCTCTCAGAGGGTTGTGAATCTTTGGAATTCCTTACCCCAGAGAGCCGTGGAGGCTGGGTCATTGAATATATTTAAGGTGGAGATAGACAGATTTTTGAACGATAAGGGAGTCAAGGGTTATGGGGAGCGGGCAGGGAAGTGGAGTTGAGGCTAAGATCAGATCAGCAATGACCTTATTGAATGGCGGAGCAGGCTCGAGGGGCCAAATGGCCTACTCCCATTTCTTATGTTCCTAGGTACATTGGCAGCATCCTCGTCTCTAGCTATTCATTTAGTACCTCAGTCATGCCCGCTGCCTCCTTATCCTTATGGTCCCTAATTGGCCCACCCTTCCTTTGACTACCCTTTTATTATTTATATGTTCATAAAATACTTTGGGGTTTCCTTTTGTTAGCCATTAATCTATTTTCATTCTCTCTTTGCCCCTCATTTCTTTCTTCAGTTCACCTCTGTACTTTCTATATTCAGCTTGGTTCTCTACTGTATTATGAACCTTACAGAAAAAAGAGGGTTATGAAAAATGTCTCATTTTAATCTCTGTATCTTTTGTCATCCATGGAGCTCGAGCTTCCAGTTTGGATGAAAGGTCGTCAACCTGAAACGTTAAATCGGTTTCTCTCTCCACAGATGCTGCCTGACCTGCTGAGTATTTCAAGCATTTTCTGTTTATATTTCAAATATCAAGCATCCACAGTATTTTTGTTTTGTCCTCTTGTTTCTTTCATATATATTTGAGCCAAATTATTGGTGTCTAATAGTGAAATCAACTCATTTTTGCAATGTGCCTTGTTTCCACCCTTGTCTCACCTGTCCTCCTGCAACAATAGCCCCAAAGAGATGAAGAAGACAGCACTTCAGACTCTCCTTCAGATGCTCGCTCTCTTGAAAACACTCTGAAAAGGGAAGGAAAAGCACACTGGTTACTTAAAAGGCAGCTCATATTGCTGGAAACCCAATTGGGAGAGAATGTGACTTGCTGAATACCCGATAAACTTCACACGTGGGAAGTACAGTTGCATGGAGTAAGAATCAATGAATTATGACTGGTAATCACCCTCGCTAATATTGCAGCATTTCAACTGCTTTGGCCGCAATGGCATTGTTGAGATTGTTTAAATCTTCAGCTGAAATAACGGAGTGATTATTTGCAACAGTTTTTGTGTGTCCTTTTGCGCATGCGCACCCTGGACTCCGCCCTCGACGTGCTATGCATGCACACAACCCGCCCTGAAATTCGCAGCCATCTACCTCCATCCCACAAATGCGCAGACTCAAACCGGAAGTGGGGCCTGTATTGAGCCGGGAGGTGCTGCCGACCATGTTGCTTTGCTGATTTAGACGTTTGTCTAAAATATCGCTGTGATTATCTACACGAACATTTTCACGGCCTTTTGTAGGAGAGAAAAAAAAATCGGAGGTACTGAGAGACTGGGGGGGGCGGAGAGCGAGAGGGAGACTGGGGGGGTGGGAGAGAGAGAGGGACTGGGGGAGAGAGAGAGAGCGCGAGAGAGACACAGGGGGAGAGAGAGGGAGAGGGAGAGGGAGGAAGAGAGAGAGAGAGAGAGAGAGGGAGAGGGAGGGAGAGAGAGAGAGAGAGAGAGAGAGAGAGAGAGAGAGAGAGAGAGAGAGAGAGAGAGAGAGAGAGAGAGAGAGAGAGAGACTGGGGAGCGGGAGAGAGAGAGAGAGAGAGAGAGAGAGAGAGAGAGAGAGAGAGAGAGAGAGAGCGGGGGGGGGAGAAGAGAGGGAGAGGGAGAGGGAGAGAGAGAGAGAGAGAGAGAGAGAGAGAGAGAGAGAGAGAGAGAGGCTGGAGAGAGACACTGGGGAGCGGGGGAAAGGGCGAGAGAGAGAGAGAGAGAGAGAGAGAGAGAGAGAGAAAGAAAAAGAAAGAGAGAGAGAGAGAGAGAGAGAGAGAGAGAGAGAGAGCGAGAGAGAGAGGGGGGCTGGGGAGCGGGAGAGAGAGAGAGACAGAGACTGGGGAGCGGGGGAGAGAGCGAGAGCCGGGAGAGAGAGAGAGCGGGAGAGAGAGAGAGAGAGCGGGAGAGAGAGAGAGAGAGCGGGAGCGAGAGAGAGAGCGGGAGAGAGAGAGAGAGAGAGAGAGCGGGAGAGAGAGAAAGAGAGCGGGAGAGAGAGAGAGCGGGAGAGAGAGAGAGAGAGCGGGAGAGAGAGAGAGAGCGGGAGAGAGAGAGAGAGCGGGGAGAGAGAGAGAGAGCGGGAGAGAGAGAGAGAGAGAGAGCGGGAGAGAGAGAGAGAGAGAGCGGGAGAGAGAGTGAGAGAGAGCGGGAGAGAGAGAGAGCGAGAGAGAGACTGGGGAGGTGGGGGGGGGAAAGAGAGAGAGACTGAGGAGGTGGGGGGGGGGGAGAAAAGAGAGAGCGAGAGAGAGAGACTGGGGAGCGGGATAGAGAGAGAGAGAGAGAGAGAGAGAGAGAGAGAGAGAGAGAGAGAGAGAGAGAGAGAGAGAGAGAGAGAGAGATAGATAGTGAAACTGGGGCAGTAACTTGGGCTAGAGGAGATCAGGAACTTGGGCTGGGGGAGGGGGTGGGGGGAAAAAGGAACTCGGGCTGGAACCTGAGCTGGGATGGGGCGGGAACCTGGGCTGGGGGTGGGGAGGAGATCAGGAACTCAGGCGGAGATGGGGCAGGAATTCGGGCTGAGGGGGAAAGGAGGTCAGGAACTCTAGCTGGGATGGTGCAGGTGCTTGGGCTGGGGGGGTGGGAAATCAGAAACTTGGGATGGGGCAGTGTAAGGAGATAAAAAAGTCACTAGAGTGGAGACAGACCGATGATCACGAAAGGGGATACTGAAGGTAATGAATTGATCTGACACGTAAAATGGTCCAAATTAAAAGGTATTAGGATGTTCTGAGGAATCAGGAGTTCCTCTGTCTTACGGTAGGGATTGTAATATAGATCGATTATGTAAAAGTCGTTTCTGCATGTAAAGCACGCTTATACACTCACTTAGTGGGTTAAGAAGAGGGAAGCAGCAATGCCTAATGGTTAATGAACCATCCGTTGGATTAACCTCATAACAGACTCATGGAAGCGTACATATTCAGTGCAGAACAAGGACACAAATGTTTGGAACATAGATTATAGCAGCATGGGAACAGGATAGTATTGACTGTAATTTTGACTAGAGTTCTTGGGAGAGGGATAAGGAGGCACCACCCTAGAAAACAAAGTTAATCAACAAGTCATGAGAAACTGAGGCAAATTGAATAAAAAAGGAGAGAGAAAACGGGGAATTATAGACCGGTTAGCCTGACATCAGTAGTGGGGAAAATGTTGGAATCAATTATTAAAGATGAAATAGCAGCGCATTTGGAAAGCAGTGACAGGATCGGTCCAAGTCAGCATGGATTTATGAAAGGGAAATCATGCTTGACAAATCTTCTGGAATTTTTTGAGGATGTAACTAGTAGAGTGACAGGGGAGAACCAGTGGATGTGGTGTATTTGGACTTTCAAAAGGCTTTTGACAAGGTCCCACACAAGAGATTGGTGTGCAAAATTAAAGCACATGGTATTGGGGGTAATGTATTGACATGGATAGAGAACTCGTTGGCAGACAGGAAGCAAAGAGTGGGAATAAACGGGTCCTTTTCAGAATGGCAGGCAGTGACTAGTGGGGTGCCGCAGGGCTCAGTGCTGGGACCCCAGCTATTTACAATATACATCAATGATTTAGATGAAGGAATTGAGTGTAATATCTCCAAATTTGCAGGTGACAGTAAGCTGGGTGGCGATGTGAGCTGTGAGGAGGATGCTAAGAGGCTGCAGGGTGACTTGGACAGGTTAGGTGAGTGGGCAAATGCATGGCAGATTGCAGTATAATGGGGATAAATGTGAGGTTATCCATTTTGGTGGCAAAAACATGAAGGCAGAATATCTGAATGGCAGATTAGGAAAAGGGGAGGTGCAATGAGATGGTACATCATGGTACATCAGTCATTGAAAGTTGGCATGTAGGTACAGCAGGCGGTGAAGGCGGCAAATGGCATGTTGGCCTTCATAACTAGTGGATTTGAGTATAGGAGCAGGGAGGTCTTACTGCAGTTGTACAGGTCCTTGGTGAGGCCTCATCTGGAATATTGTGTTCAGTTTTGGTCTCCTAATCTGAGGAAGGACGTTCTTGCTATTGAGGGAGTGCAGCGAAGGTTCACCAGACTGATTCCTGGGATGGCAGGACTGGCATATGAGGAGAGACTGGATCGACTGGGCCTGTATTTGCTGGAATTTAGAAGGATGAGAGGGGATCTCATAGAAACGTATAAGATTCTGACGGGACTGGACAGGTTAGATGCAGGAAGAATGTTCCCGATGTTGGGGATGTCCAGAACCAAGGGACATAGTCTTAGGATAAGGGGTAGGCCATTTAGGGCTGAGATGAGGAGAAACTTCTTCACTCAGAGAATTGTTAACCTGTGGAGTTCTCTACCGCAGAGTTTTTGATGCCAGTTCGTTAGATATATTCAAGAGGGAGTTAGATATGGCCCTTACGGCTAAAGGGATCAAGTGGTATGGAGAGAAAGTAGGAAAGGGGTACTGAGGTAAATGATCAGCCACGATCTTATTGAATGGTGGTGCAGGCTCGAAGGGCCGAATGGCCGCCTCCTGCACCTATTTTCTATGTTTCTGTAACACATTCCAGAAGGGTGACCTGTGATAGGAGATCGACAGGTGGGGGAGAACCACTCAGAGCCAGTCTGAGCAGTAGGCCAATCGGTGGTTGTGTAGGAGGGTCGCACACCACGAAAAACTGTATAATTGTAATTGTAAAACCTCTGATCGGAGAAGTGTTCATCGGAACCTTCCCGAGCATGCTTGAATAAAAAAAAAAAAATCGGCTGAACCCAGGTTTAATCTGAGTGATGCCGTGGTCGCTATACGAGAGAGGGCAGGTGTCGATTCCTTATATCAGGGAGTCCACCTTGAGGAAGAGACGTCTTCTTTTTACCCCAATAGGCAGGTACTTGGGATGGGGGTCGGAGTGAGAGGGGAAACAGGGAGAGATTGGGAACTTGGGCTGTGGGGGGGGGGGGGAGAAGAGATCAGGAACGGGGCTGGGGGAGAATCAGGAACGGTGCTGGGGGGGGGGGGGGGGAAGAGAGAATCGGGGGGGGGGGGGGAAATCAAGAACGGGTCCGGGGGGTGGGGGAGTCAGGAATGGGGCTGGGGGGGAAAGTCAGGAACTAGGGCTGGAGGGGGAAATCAGGAAAGAGGCTGGGGAGGGTGAGGAAATCAGAAACTTAGGCTGGTGGCGGGGGGGAGGGGGGTGGGGGGGGGAAGAGATAAGGAACTTGGGCTGGGGTGCGGCGAATCAGGCACTTGGGCTGGAGGGGGGGGGGGGAGAAAGAGATCAGGAACTTGGGCTTGGGGGGGGAGGGTGGGGGAAATCAGGAACTTGGACTGGGGCAGTAACTTCGGCTTGGGGGTGGGGATGGGGGCGAGATCTGGAACTCGGGCGGGGATGGGGGGGGAAATTAGGGAGTCGGGCGGGGATCAGGGAGTCGGATGGGAATGGGAGGATCTGGGAGTCAGGCGGGGATGGGGGGGAATCTGGGAGTCAGGCGGGAACGGGTCGGGAACTGGGCTTGGCAGGGGGCACCAGGAACTTGGGATGAGGCAGCAACTTGGGCTGTGTGCGTGTGGGGGGGGGGGGGGGGCGCGGGCAGGCGGTGGGGGGCCGGAACTCGGGCGGGGGGAGATCAGGAACTCGGGCGGGGGATGGGGTAGGAACTGGGGCTGTGGGGGAAAGATCAGGAACTCGGGCGGGGATGGGGGTGTGGGAAATCAGGAACTTGGGCTGGGATGGAGGCAGGAACTTGGGCTGGGGGTGGGGGGGGGGTGGGTGCGGAGGTCTTAACCTGTGCAAGTGAGCTCTCTCCTGTCTGGTGTCGGCAGTCAGAATGGTTCGAATTACACTTTGCAAAGTCAGATTACCTAAGCAGGGCTGTTCTAATTACACATTTCAGAGGGCGTGTCTTATTCTCCAATGGGACCAATCAGTTCATGTGATTAGGGTAGACCCAATCCGAGTATTTTTCTGTTACAAATAAACGCGTCCATAAAATATGCCGTAATGATTTAGCTTGAGTTATTCTTATGCATGAGAAAAGCCCTTAACTGCTTAATCGTTCAATCTCTTCACATCTGCTTTACACTTCTTCAAACACCATCTCCTTCACCTATATTTACCTCCAGAAAGTAAATGTAGATCATTTTGTCAATTTTTTTAGAATTTTGCTTTTACCCCGTTGCTGTTTTTAATTCCAATTGTCTTATTTTGCCACCTATTTCCTGCCGAGATACAGTTCTGTAGCTGGCCCCAACATCCTGGTACCTCACTCATGGCCATTCTTCACAGGATTGGAAGTGAGTGTTGGTCGACTAATTGACTATGGGAGGCAGAGTGAGGAAAGAGCGAGGAAGGAAATCACATCAAAACCTGACCACCTAGCGTCAATACCAGCATTTTCAGCAAAGTCACTGGGTAGCAATGAGGAGTGAGAACCCTGTCCAATTTTCCCTTTCCTAGCCCAACGACAGAGTCTAATTTGTAGAGCTCCTACTACTGTCCTGGTTGAGATCAGCTAAATCAGCTCAGGCCACAGATCAAACCTAGAATCCTCTTGGACTTTATGGCTTGTGCACTTACCTGTGGCTCAGCAGGGAGGTCCATTTGCCAATGTTGACAAACCCAATAACTTAGCACACCTGAATTAGTGACAAAGTGTCCAGCGAACTATGAAAGGTTTCTTGGCTAGTAGCATAACCATGCTGCATCGTCATCAAAGAATTCATTGATATGAAGAATGTGAAGAATATACTTTCAAATATATTTCATGCCCTTCAGTTATGAGAGGTGATTCTCATCTATCTTCAGAGGATGTGTAGATACCATTTCAAATTCGAAAAAAAAATCTGGGCTTTCCCAATAGACCAGTGAATAAATATAAAGCATGGTTCAGTAACTTAACCGTAGAGAGAAGGAAATTACAAAAAGACTTGCACTTATACAGTGCCTTTCATGACCTCGGGACGTCCCAAAGTGCTTTATAGCCAATGAAGTACTACTGAAGTGTAATAATGTAGGAAACACGGCAGCCAATTTTCACACAGCAAGCTCCCACAAACAACAATGTGACAATGATCAGATAATCTGTTTTAGTGATTTTGATTGAGCGATAAATATTGGCCGGGAGACCAGGGAGAACTCCCCTGCTCTTCTTCAAAATAATATCATGAGATCTTTTACGTCCACCTGAGAGAACCTCATCAGAATGATGGTTGCAGCTAATGCAAAAACAGAGCTTTGCTGCAGCAACCAGCATCTACTTGAAGCAATTAGAGTATTTCCACACACACACACACACACACACACAAATGAATATTATAGTGATAACATGAGAGGGAGAAATTCTATGTCCTAAACATTAAGACCGAAAGCAAGAAATGCAAGACAAAAAGCAAGCAAGCAAGAAAAAAAAAAGAAAGACTGACTTACACTGATATAGCACCATTTATGAGCTTGTGATGTCCCGAAGCGCTTAACAGCCAATTAAGTACTTTTTGAAGTGTAGAGCCTGTTGTAATGTCGGAAACATGGCAACCAATATACTCAGCAAGGTCTCACAAAAAGCAATGAGATAATGACCAATCTGTTTCCCGTGATATAAGTTAAGGGATAAATATTGGTCAAGACATGGGGAAAACTCCCCATCTCTTCTTCAAATAGTGCTGCGGGATATTTTACGTCCACCTGAGGGGGCAGACGGAGCCTCGGTTTAACGTCTCACTTGAAAAAGGTCAGATTGGAGCAAAACAGCATCAAAATATTGCCTTGGAATCTCAAATCAGAACAATTGCTGTGTACAAGTATGTATGTTAATCTAAGTAGCTGCCTTTCAGATAGTGTTGAGAGAAGCCTTCCTCATATAATGGGTTCTCACTTTCCCTGGTTTCTCACCATCAAGGAAACATTAGATAATACCACGATCAACACGCTCATCTCTGCCGAGTGATAAGGTTTACATAAAGTTTACAAAATAAATAACTGTCTGCAGTGTCAAATGTTTTTGTTCCATCTGTATAGAATGTTAAAGCTCTAGGTAGCGACAAAGCAGAAATTCCATTTTGTAGCAGCAGGTCGTGACAAGGGGAGATTTTTGTTTTCATAATTTCCAAACGCAAACAAAACTCAAGCAAAGGTTAAGGTCGTAAATAAGAGGTGCCATCTGCTCTATCCAACAATTAAACAAGACAAGCTGAAACTACGACTGAGGCACAAATTTCACAAACAAAGTGTGATAAAATAAGAGCACAGTATGTCGTGAATGTAAAAGTTTTAGCATCAGAAGAAATGGGGCTGACATGAGCTTATTAAAAACAAATCCCAGAGAGTTGGAAGAATACAACCAGTTAGACTTTCCAGGTACCGTTCATAAACATGGACATCATTCAGTACAGGTACAGCGTCGAGAATCCGGAAGCCTTGGGATCAAGGCCGCTCCTAATTCTGTGTATTTCCGGACTTTAGAACCTCTTTATGACATCCCGAATCCGGAAACGCCCGAGCCCAGGTTCGTGCATTTCCGGACTTTGGAACATCTGTCCGACATCCCGAGTTCGGAAACGCCTGGGCCTACATAGGTAGGGGAGGGAAGGGGAGGGGGGAGGCGGCGGCAGTCGGCCTGAGGTGGAGGAGAGGTCGGTGGCCGCCCGAGGCGGGGGAGGGGGCTGACTGTGGCAGTCTTTTCTGTTGTGTAATATCGGGACAAGAGGAGGCCAGTCAGCACGTAAAAACTATACGTGACGGTGTGCTCAGAATAAGTCCATACATACAACTCGGTGGGGAGAAGGCCTCACAAAAATGGCTCTGAAATGATACAAATCCCTTAAAAGTTTTTGACTGCTTTGTCCACATACTAAGATAAGATGGCTATATCAGCAGAACATGAAGTTCACCAGCAGAACATATGAGGGAGCAGAGTAACAGCCTTAAACACTAAAAAATTGGGATATCAAAAATAACAGCTAGTTAAAAAAAAATCACAAAAATTCACAATGGAATGGATCTTTCCATAAAGCACCATATTTGTGTTTTTTGACAAAACCTGCCCTAGGAATGAAGTCTGCCTGAAAACTCACCAAAAGACCAACAATACTTCCAAGCCATTTTTTAAAAAGGGATATGCAGTACAGGTTCTTCTACCACTAGAGGTGGCCATCATGCTTTCTAAATATATGTAAAACCTTCAGAAAGAGTATACAACACACATTCCAAAATGCAGGAAAGAACTATATAAATACAAGTTAGTACTTACTGGTACCAATACACTAATGGGGGGGGAGAATAGATTCATGTCAACACATTTCAATAGTTTATATCCAAAGAAAAGTCTTGCAATTTATTTTTGCTTACAGCAAGTTGATGTGTTACAGTCTTAGTGTACAATGTACGCACCGAGTGGCTGGGATTTTGAGCAGTCGAAGACTGATTACAGGGAGAAGCAGTAGTGTTAGCATGTGTTTTCTCATTATATTGTGCCAGAGCTGTGGTAGCTACCCGATTCATGCGAGTTTAACACACTCCAGATACTTGTTGTTGTCCATGTGCTGGCCAACTGCTCTCTAGCAACCAAGACCATATTTCAAAGAATTTCTCGCTTTATTTTCTTGGAGAATTAATGCCACTTTCAAACTGGGTCATCTCCCATAGTGTTTCGATCCGATCGGACGAGCAGGAAGTCCTTCTTCTGCAACTGTGGCAGTGTGCACGAATGGATTGTGTGCTGGGGGGGGGCAGGGGGTAGGGGGTGCGGCTGAGGAGACAATGCGCCAGATCTGGCTCAACAGGATCCTTGGCAATCTTATGGATTTTTTTCTGCCACGAACTGGATCTTTGAGCATGAGCAGAAAATGTGAAATACTAAAACCTCTCCAGCACTCTGAATAATTCACCCCACCACCAGTGACAGACCTGCAGCTATCAGTACTTCAGTGTTACTCTAGGGCTATAATCTTAATACATCTGACAAAGTGCGCATTTACAATTGCAGTATTGGTTCAATGTGATTTCACTTTAGACTTAATACAGCCCAAATCGCAAGTCAGTGTCCTACTTGATGAGAGAGTGAAGCAGAGCAAGACTCCCTGGAGGAGAGGGTCTTGCTTTGCTTCGCAGGCAGCTTGGTTATCACCCATATTCCACGAGTGTATCATTGGTGTGAAGCTGAAACCACTTTGTAGCAATTTTAAATTTGTAATGTAATGTAAATTCACACTGTAAAGGGAAAGGATTTGTATTTCCATAGCACCTTTCACAATCTCGGGATGTCCCAAAGCACTTTACAAAATATTTTTAAAGTGTAGTCACTATTATAATGTAGGGAATGCAGCAGCCAATTTACTCGCAATGTGATAATGGCCAGATAATCGGTTGTAGGTGTTGGTTAAGGGATAAATATCAGGTGAACTCCCCTACTACTCTTTGAATAGTGTCATGGGATATTTTACGTCCACCTGAGAGGACAGACATGGCTTTGGGTTTAATGCATCATCCGAAAGACAGCCCTTCCAACGGTGCAGCACTCCCTCAGTACTGCACTGAAGTGTCAAGCCTGAAGTATATTGCTCAGGGCCGAAAGTAAAATGCTTTGTGTATTAAAAACGTGAATGCTACTAAGATCAGGTAGTTTCTCTCAAAGTGGAGCTCATCATGTTACATTCTCCATTTCAGTTACAGCATGCAACAACAGCATTCCTCACTTGTGATGCAAGTTCATAGAACTTCAGAGGAACAGCTGTTCTCAAATCAGCTGCAGTGACTTTGAAATTTTGCTTTTTATACCCATGAGTCACGCTGACTTGATAAATACATGATGTCAGATAAACAAGCCTGTTTTTTTTCACAATTAGTAATTCTAGATTACATCATCTCGAGCTCTTTTTCATAGGGTTCAATCTGCAGTGAGTCAGTCTTAACAACTAAGAGGTTAACACCAGCATGTATATGTTTATGGGGTGGGGGGGCTGGTGAGCATGGACCTTTAAACCAGGCCGCCTTGATCATTTACTTTCCTGAAGATTGCTTTAGTGCAGACTATTTTAAACAAAAGAAAAGCTCCAAACAAGAGGCTTTTCGTTCATGTAAATCTTTTGAATAAATTTGAATCGACAATACTATATACATAACAGAACATGCTATATTCCGATACTATTACAGTAATCATTCATAACTTCTATTTCCACAAATGATGTTGCGTTAAGATTTTGCTCTGATGCTATAAATGGATTTGGCATGGACAGTCCCACTCGATCAGATATATGGCAATATTGATTATTTAATCAGTTGTTCTGCATGCTCCCAGGCTCTTGCAATTTATGTTTCACTTCAGTAGACTGGCACCACAAGGACTAGTGCCAACAAGTGCAGGGGAGGGAGAGAGAGGGAGGATATTCTTCTGGACAGGAGAGAGCAAATCAGCAGTAGGAATTTGGGAAGGATGTTCACGTAACACATTATACGAGTAGGACTCTGGCTGTCTCTGAAACAGCCCACGATTGAGACCTGTTTCTGTAATAGCTTGAACCTTCCAGATGCCAATTTGCTTATTTGCAACACAAGAGTAAAATTCCCAAACCAATCCATATTACTTCCACTGATCTAAATGTGACCAGATACCGAGCATTGTCTACAGTAAACACAAAATAATACGCTGGTAGATCTCTTTACCCTCCCCAGTTCACATGTCCCATTTAAAAAATCCATTCTTGGGAGGTGGGCGTCGCTACCAAGGACGACATTTATTGCTTATTGCCCTCGAGAAGGTGGCGGTGAGCTGCAGTCCGTGTGGTAAAGGTACTCCCACAGTACTGTTGGGCAATAGCCCACTTAAGCTCTGGAATCCGCTAAAAGTTTCTCACTGTGCTGTTCTGCATCAATGATTTTCTCTAACTGCTTCACAATGCAACAAATCACATATTTGGAAAGCCTTCAATTGAAAGGCAATTTTCTAACTTCATAACATCTCGCATGTCAGCAGCCCAGACCGCAAGTGCAGGTATCAATTTGATTCTTCCAGTTATGCAGAATAACTATTTACAATCAGGAATCCTACCAAACAGGCTGTTGCTTTGCATCCCAGGCTGTTACTCTGCCAAGCGGAGGATAAAAACTTTTATCCTCCTTGTATCTCCAACATATCTCAGTTAATCTCTCCTGAACGTTTTAGGCAGACAGGTGTATATTGCATCCGTATTAGTACTTTTGCAGGTATAAACTGAAGGTTTTCATCAACAGTGTAAGTGCTCTGAATGTGCCTTTGTAACTCAACAAGTTGACTTCAGCCTGCACGAATCCCAGAACAGAAGAAAAGTTGGATTAAGACAGGCATTCTGTGGTGTGTTTTCTGATGAGCTTATCCTTGAAGAGGCTCAAGTACAGACTTGACTCACCAGTGAGGTGAGTATGCTGCAAGCAAGCTTATTAAGTCAAGTAAGAAATATGAATTGCATAGTAAAAATTTGCCCATTTTTAAAAATGTGTTGCTTGGTCTTCTAAAACAAATGTTGCAATGGGCACTGTATTGAGAAATGAGGGAAAACACGATAGATGGGACAATAGGCAGATGCCAAGAACCTGGGAGCATGCCGAACAACTTATTAAAATATCAATATTGCCAAATATCTGGTCGAGTGGGACTGTCCATTCATTTCCCATTGGTTGCTCGTTGCTTGGAATGCTGACTTCAACACGGAGGTCACCCACATGTATTTTCTCGCTCAAACAATTTTGATTATCTTCTTTAATCATAATCTAATATCCATAAAGATCAAACCACCCATATAGTTCTTTGAGGATGTAACAAGCAGGATGGATAAAGGGGAACCAGTAGATGGTGTGTATTTGGATTTCCAGAAGGCATTCGATAAGGTGCCACATAAAAGGTTACTACACAAGATAAGAGCTCACGGGATTGGGGGTAATATATCAGCATGGATTGAGGATTGGCTAACTAACAGAAAAAAAGAGTCGGGATAAATGTGTCATTTTCAGGTTGGCAAAATGTAACTAGTGGGGTGCCACAGAATCAGTGCTGGGGCCTCAACTATTTACAATCTATATTAATGACTTGGATGAAGGGACCGAGTGTAATGTAGCCAAATTTGCTGATGATACAAAGATGGGTGGGAAAGCAAGTTGTGAGGAGGAAGCAAAGAATCTGCAAAGGGATATAGACAGGCTAAGTGAGTGGACAAAAACTTGGCAGATGGAGTATAATGTGGGAAAATGCGAGGTTATCCATCTTGGTAGGGAAAATAAAAAAGCGAATTAATAGTTAAATGGAGAGAGATTACAAAATGCTGCGGTACCGAGGGATCTGGGGGTCCTTGTACATGAAACATAAAAAGTTAGCGTGCCGGTACAGCAAGTTATTAGGAAGGCAAATGGAATGTTGGCCTTTATTATAAGGGGGGGTAGAGTATAAAAGTGGGGGGGTAGAGTATAAAAGTGGGGGAGTCCTGCTACCACTGTACAGGGTATTGGTGAGGCCACACCTGGAGTACTGCGTACAGTTTAGGTCTCCTTATTTAAGGAGGAATATACTTGCATTGGAGGCAGTTCAGAGAAGGTTCACTAGGTTGATTCCTGAGATGATGGGGTTGTCTTATGGAAGAAAGGTTGAGCAAGTTGGGCCTATACTCATTGGAGTTTAGAAGAATGAGAGGTGATCTTATTGAAACGTACAAGATTCTGAGGGGACTTGACAGGGTAGAAACAGAGAGGATGTTTCCCCTCATGGTGGAATCTAGCTGTGGATATATTTAAGGTGAAGATAGACAGTTGTCTGAACGATAAGGGAGTCAAGGGTTATGGGGAGCACGCAGGGAAGTGGAGTTGAGGCCAAGATCAGATCAGCCATGACCTTACTGAATGACGGAGCAAGCTCGAGGGGCCAAATGGCCGACTCCTATTTCTTATGGGTAAACATAATCGCTCTTGCTGATCTTGCAACACTATGGGCCCAAGTTTCCACAAGAAAAAAAACGGGCGCCCCTCCGAGCCTAAAACGACGCCTAAAAAAATCCTCGGTATTCTCCACCTACTTACAGGTCCTCTGGCCCTCGGCGCAGCCAGCACAAGCAGGGGGGGGAGGCGGAGCCAGGTCCCGGCGCTGAAAACAGTGCCGGGACCTCTGCACATGCACGCTACAGTCGGCACGCAAGTGCAGTAGCTCCAGGCGCCGAACTGTGTGGGAGGGGCCCGAAGCACGCAGCCCCTAGCCCTGGCTGAATGGCCTCACTGGGGCTGCGTGGATAAGGCTCCTCCCACGGCCAGCTCCTGCTCCCCGCCCCCGGACCAGACCCGACACCCGCTCACCTGCTCCCCCCCCCCCCTCCGCCGACCAGACCCGACCCGACACCCGCTCTTCTCCCCCCCACCCGCCGACCAGACCCGACCCGCCACCCGCTCCCCGCCGACCCGACACCCGCTCTTCTCCCCCCCACCCGCCGACCAGACCCGACCCGCCACCCGCTCCCCGCCGACCAGACACCCGCCTACCCCCCCCCCCCACCCGACCCGAGACCCGACATCCGCTCCCCCCCCCCCCACCCCCGACTGACCCGACCTGCGCTCCTGTTCCCTGACCCGACCCCTCCCCCCCACTGGACCCGACTCCCGGACTGGATCCGATCCGACCTGACCTCTCCCTTCCCCTCCCCCCCCTCTCTCTCTCTCTCTCCACCCCTCTCTCTCTCTCCCCCCCCTCTCTCTCTCTCTCCCCCCCTCTCTCTCTCTCCCCCCCTCTCTCTCTCTCTCTCTCTCTCCCTCCCCTCCCCTCCCCCTCCCTCCCCCCCCTCCCCCTCTTCATCCCTCTCTCTCCCTCCCCCTCCCTCCCCTCTCTCTCCCTTCCTCCCCCCTCTCTCTCTCCCTCCCCCTCCTCCTCCCCTCTCTCCCTCCCCCTCCTCCCCCCTCTCTCTCTCTCTCTCTCCCTCCCCCTCCTCCCCTCTCTCTCTCTCCCTCCCCCTCCTCCCCTCTCTCTCTCTCTCTCTCTCCCTCCCCCTCCTCCCCTCTCTCCCTCCCCCTCCTCCCCTCTCCCTCCCCCTCCTCCCCTCTCTCCCTCCCCCTCCTCCCCTCTCTCTCTCCCTCCCTCCCCCCCCTCCTCCTCTCTCTCCCTCCCTCCCCCTCCTCTCTCTCTCCCTCCCTCCCCCCTCCTCCTCTCTCTTTCCCTCCCTCCCCCTCTCTCTTTCCCTCCCTCCCCCTCTCTCCCCCTCTCCTCTCTCTCTCTCTCTCTCTCTTCTCCTCCCTCCCCCCCCCTCCCGCTCAGCGACACGAACGGCTTTCTTCCCCCCCTCCCGCTCAGCGGCACGAACGGTTACAGAATTCTCCCTGCTGAAGCACTTTCACACAGGTAGGAAGATGGTTTATTTAATCTTTTCTTGGCTTATAAATGTTTATTCAGGTTGGATTTATTTGTATAATATTTGTAGAAGTATAAATAAGGATTTATTGTCGAATTTAATGAGTTCCCTTCCCTTCCCCCACCTCGTTCTGGACGCCTAATTTGTAGAACAGGTTTTTTCAGTTCTACAAAAATCTTCACTTGCTCCATTCTACTTTAGTTTGGAGTACATTTTCACTGTGGAAACTTTCAAATCAGGCGTCAGTGGCCGGACACAC
Organism: Pristiophorus japonicus; assembly: GCF_044704955.1. Classification (NCBI taxonomy): domain Eukaryota; kingdom Metazoa; phylum Chordata; class Chondrichthyes; family Pristiophoridae; genus Pristiophorus; species Pristiophorus japonicus. Next base: position 193,593,304 of record NC_091979.1, on the reverse strand, counting down.
CCCCTTTTGAAGAAAAAATTCTGTTCTAAACTAGAACTGTTCTACCTGACTAGAACTGCAGAAAAAAAAATGTGGAGAATTGCGATTTCTAAAATAGTCCGTTCTCCACCAGTTGCTCCTAAAAATCAGGCGCGAATCATGTGGAAACTTGGGCCCTATAGGTTGTAAAGTCCTGTCCCCTCAGTACAGATTCACACGAGGCATGTAGTGAAGTGAAGTTAAGGTCACTCTGGACCTGCACCTTTATTTCACAGCTCTGGAATGCTGCACTTGCCTGAGACCTGTCCTTATATACCTGTGTATGGACTTGAGCAGACTCTCCATGTTGCGCTGGAATATGGCAGCTGCCGAACTGATGCCGAATGGGCATCGAATGTACATGAAAAGGCCTCGATGTGTGTTGATGGTGGTGAGTAGCTTGGATTCCTCGGTCAATTCTTGCGTCATATACGCAGATGTGAGGTCTAATTTTGAGAAAAGTTTACCTCCAGCCAATGTGGCAAATAAGTCCTCCGCTCTGGGCAGCGGGTACTGGTCCTGTAGGGAGACTCTGTTTATGGTAGATTTGTAGTCCCCACAGATTCGTACGGATCCATCAGGCTTCATGACTGGGACGATGGGACTTGCCCAGTCACTAAATTCCACAGGTGATATAATGCCTTCCCGCAGAAACCTGTCTAGTTCGTGTTCAATCTTTTCCCTCATCACATAGGGTACAGCTCTGGCCTTGTGATGGACCGGTCTAGCATCCTGTGTGATGTAAATTTTGACTTTGGCCCCTTTGAAAGTGCCCACACCTTTGAAAGAGATGTTCAAATCGCTTTATAACTGTTGAGCAGGAGGTCCGTTCCTCTAATGACATGACATGGACATCATCCCATTTCCAGTTTAGTTTTGCCAGCCAGCTTCTCCCCAGCAGTGCTGGGGGGTCTTCGGTTACAATCCACAAGGGAAGTCGATTCACTGTCCCTTTGTGTGTGACAGAGGGCATGGCGCTGCCGAGGACTGGTACGATTTCTTTGGTATAGGTCCTTAGTTTGGTGTTGACCCTTGTGAGTTTTGGTCTGTCTCTTTTATGAGGCCACAGTTGTTCAAATTGTTGAGCCCCCATGAGAGATCGACTCGCTTCCGTATCCAGCTCCATGTTGACAGATATCCCGTTGAGTAGGACCCTCATCATTATAGGAGGCGTCCTGTTGTCGGAGCAGCGGCCATTGATCGTGTTGACTCGCTGTACACCGGTGTTCCGGGTACTGTCCCCACCATCTTCTGGTCCGCTTTCCAACCCATCCGATTCATATACCAGCCGAGCTGCTGTTTTTTGCACATGCTGGCCAAATGCCCTGTATATTCACAATTTCTGCAAACAGCCTGCTGAAATCGACATCCCCTTGCCGAGTGCCCACCCTCACACCTCCAGCACAGACCTGTTCCATTGTTCAAAGAGTTCCCAATTGTAGGTTGATGAGGTGTGAACGGCCGTTCCTGTGGCCCTTGATGGCTTCTGCCTGCTGTCGAGAACCTGTTCTCCCAGTTTTGTCTGTGTGTGGGGGTAGCAGCTTGTTTAGCGCTGTGAACTTCTTGTTCCAATATTTCGTTAGTTGTCGTACCTGCATTGTAAATTAACCTCGTCTCTTCTTCCCCTACCAAGAATGTCTGTGCAACCAGTGCTGCTGCCTCTAAGGTCAGGTTCTTGGTCTCTATGAGCTTCCGGAATATGCCTGCGTGGCCTATTCCTTCAATGAAAAAGTCTCTCAGCATTTCTCTCCTCAGTTCATCGGAGAATTCACATAAACTAACCAACCTCCGAAGTTCCGCCACGAAGACGGGTATGCTCTGGCCCACACAGCGTCTGTAGTTGTAGAACCTGTGTCTGGCCATGTGTAGGCTGCTCGCTAGCTTCAGGTGGTCTCTTACCAGTGTGCTCAATTCTTTAAACGACTTGCTTGCTGGTTTCTCGGGTGCCAACAGATCCTTCATTAAGGCGTATGTTTTCGAGCCACAGCTGGTCAAGAGATGGGCTCTTCTCTTGTCTGCCGTTTCGTCGCCTAACCAGTCTTTGGTTACAAAGCTTTGCTGGAGCCTTTCTATAAAGTCCTCCCAATTGTCTCCCGCATTGTACTTTTCATCTGATCCGTTGTTCGCCATTCTGTGGATTCTGTAATCCCGTAACCTGTCGCCACTGTAAAGTCCTGTCCCCTCAGTACAGATTCACATGAGGCATGTAGTGAAGTCAAGGTCACTCTGGACCTGCACTTTTATTTCACAGCTCTGGAATGCTGCACTTGCCCGAGACCTGTCCTTATATACCTGTCTCTTGCAAGTGCACCCCTGGTGGTAAGGTATGCTGGTGGTTACAGGTCATATCTTATTACAGTCATGTATAGCATGTTGGGATACAGTTATATATAATAATGTAAGATACATGACATAGGTGAAGCACTATTATTGCATGAGCTGAGCTAAACTTCAAACCACTTCTTCATTTTGTAGACAATTCATAAGACACTGTTTCTGCATAGGAATAAGAACAGTAAAAGGTAACAAAATGCTTCACGTACAAAGCATTATTTAGATTTGTGCTATGTAGGCAAATATGACAACCAATTTGCACACATAAAGATACCACAAACAATGAAATCAATGACCAGTTGAATTATTTTGATTGTGTTGGTTGAGGGAAGATGTTTGGCCAGTAGATCAGTAGAATTTTCCACTCTTCATTCAATAGTGCCATTGGTCACTGAATGTCCACCTAAACAGTCAAGTCTCAGTTTAACATTCTAGTCCGTAATTTGCGGTCAGTGGCGAAGCAAATGCTGGCCCCGAAATAAGCTTCCCATAAAGATCTCACAATCACAGTGGTGAGAAATTCGGCTTTTCCGATGTGCAGTTGAAATTAATATAGTAGTGTGAGCTGCTGTGACTTCAACAAACTGCCTGAGCAGTCAATACATTGCAGAATTTTCACAGACAGGGAACCAGGAAATAGAAAGCACTAACAATTTTTTTTAATTTACAGGAAGTGAAATAAAGATTGCAACATACACATTGTGTTAAGGTACAGTTGAAATATCATGAATAAACTTTTAAAACTTTTTAAAAATTAGTTTTTTTTAGACTAATTTTAAAATCTAATAATTTTTTAAAAAACTAAATGGAGAAATTTGACATTCCACCATACAAAATTCACCCTCATGGACTGGTTAGGCCGAATGGCTTGTTTCTGTACCATATATCCCAAGTAAAATTAGTTTTGTAGGAGCAGAACAGTTGTTTATCAGTTGTTATTACCCATTAAAAAACCCTAGTTACACTTCTTTTTATGATGTTTCCTACAGTGATATTTGTTCAGGAAAGGGGAAGGTTTCATCAGGTCAGTGATTGCACTGCTTATCGGCTCGGGGAAGAGGTTCCACAGTGCAGCCTGTGCAAGAGCAGTAAATGACAGGCTGCAACTTTAGGATTTCTGCGTGAGGCTGTGCGTGTGCTAAATCCTCAAGTTACAGTCAGTTCGCCATCTTCAGGACTGCAAGCTTTGGGCCAATGTTTGAATGTGGCAGTTCCTCTGCACAGTACTGAAGTACAGATAATGGTCTGAAGTGGAACTGGAACCCACAACCATCTGACTCAGAGGCAACAGTACTTCCAACCTGAATCAAACTGGCACTTTATTCTAAAACAATAAACATCATCATCCTCCTCCTCATCATTGGCAGGGTGACTTGCTTCCATGCCGAAAACGGATAAGTTCACAGGTGTTTCAATGATATTCCGGATCCCAAACTAAATCTTGAAGGGTGAAAGACGCCTGCACCCCAGTCACCACACGGGCTTGACAGAGCTTGGTCTTGGTCCAGTGGCAAGGATTAACCAAGACGACTGGAGACCAGCTCTGCTGCACTGACTTACTGCGTACACATGTTGCAGTGTGGGTTGGCCTATGCTACCCCTGGGCGCTTGTCTCTTCTGGGCTCTGAACTCACGCCTCCCCTGGGCCCCGATCATAAGCTCTTGCCGCTCCTTCGTCCCGACCTCCCCTCTCCTGCTGTACCTGTCCGCAGTCAGCCATCGCCCTCCTGCAGCAGCATGCCGCCGCATATTTCTCCCTGCTCCCTCTAATGGCCCCAAGCTTGCTGATGGTCTTGCAGGCCGGGACTGCGCCGATTTCCGGCCAGGCCGCCACACGCTGCTCCCTCTAATGGCCCCGGCCTTCTGATGGTTGTGCAGGCCGGGACTATGCTGATTTCTGGGCCGGGCCGCTGCAATAAACAAGCCAAAACTAGCATGCAAATGGAAACTAGTCCAAATACTCATTCACTCAAACGTGAAACTGCAAATGTCATTTCATCCAGGATCATCAGCCAAAGAACATTTCTCTGCTGTGATTTTAGGCATGAAAGGACAGTGTTCAGACTCACAGTATCTTTATGCATTCTATAGAAAGCACAATCACAAACAGGCATTGCGTAATCTATCCATTCAGACTTGAAGGTCTCATTTACAGTTCTGATTATGAGGTTCTACTGAGGGATTATGAGCAGCTAGGGGCCAAGTTAAAAAGCAGAACCACAAAGGTAATAATCTCTGGATTACTACCTGAGCCACGAGCAATTTGCATAGGGTAAAGAAGATCAGAGAGTTAAACACGTGGCTCAAAGACTGGTGTATTTCAGTTCGTGGGACACTGGCATCAGTACTGGGGTAAGAGAGAACTGTTCCGTTGGGACCATGCTGGGACTACATTCCTAGCGAATCGAATAACTAGGGCTGTGGAGAGGGCTTTAAACAAATTAGTTGCGGGGGGGGGGTGGGGGGGAAAGGTGGGGAGGAGGATTCAGGTGAGCGGAAATTTAAAAAGTCAAAGAATAAGGAGAAGGCAATAGAGCAGGGTAGCACTGTGGGAGATGAAAATCAGAGCGTCACAGGAAGCCATTACAGAGACATGGTTGCAAAGTGACCAAGGCTGGGAACTAAATATTCAGGGGTATTTGATAATTCGGAAGGACAGATAGAAAGGTAAAGAAGATGGGGTAGCTCTGTTAATAAAGGATGAGATCAGTACATTATTGAGAAACGATACTAGCTCAAAGGATCAAGATGTTGAAACAGTTTGGGTGGAGATAAGGAATAATAAGGGGGAAAAGTCGCTAGTGTGCGTAGTCTATAGGCCCCCTAACAGTAGCTACACTGTTGGACGGAGTATAAATCAAGAAATAATGGAGGCTTGTGAAGAAAAAAGGAATGGCAATAATCATGGGCGATTTTAACCTTCATATTGATTGGACAAAGCAAATTGGCCAGGGTAGCCTTGAGGAAGAGTTCATAGACTGTATCTGGGATAGTTTCTTTGAACAGTACATTGTGGAACCAACCAGGGAGCAGGCTATCTTAGATCTGGTACTGTGTAATGAGACAGGATTAATAAACGATCTCCCAGTAAAGGATCCTCTGGGAATGAGTGACCATAACATGGTTGAATTTCAAATTCAGTTGGAGGGTAAGAAAGTTGGATCTCAAACCAGTGACCTAAGCTTAAACAAAGGAGACTTAAACAAAAGTATGAAGGCAGAGTTGGCTAAAGTGGACTGGGAAAATAGATTAAAATATGGAATGGTTGATGATCAGTGGCAGACATTTAAGGAGATATTTCATAACTCTCAACAAAAATATATACCAATGAGAAGGAAAGACTGCAAGAGAAGAGATAACCATCCGTGGCTAACTAAAGAAATAAGGGATGGTATGAAATTGAAAACAAGGGCATACAAAGTGGCCAAGACGAGTGGGAGGCCAGAGGATTGGGAAACTTTTAAAAGCCAGCAAAGAACGACTAAAAAAATAAAGAGAGGGAAGATAGATTATGAAAGCAAACTAGCACAAAATATAAAAACAGATAGTAAGAGTTTCTACAGGTACATAAAAAGGAAAAGAGTGGCTAAAGTAAATGATGGTCCATTAGACTAGGGAACTAATAATGAGGAACAGGGAAATGGCAGAGACTTTGAACAAATATTTTATACTGATCTTCATGGTAGAAGACACTAAAAACATCCCAATAGTGGATAATCAAGGGGCTATAGGAAGGGAGGAACTTAATATAATCACTATCACTAAAGTAGTAGTACTAGGTAAAATAATGGGACTAAAGGCGGACAAGTCCCCTGGACCTGATGGCTTGTATCCTAGGGTCTTAAAAGAAATGGCTGCAGAGATAGTGGATGCATTGTTTGTAATCTTCTCTGGATTCTAGGGAGGTCCCAGCGGATTGGAAAACCGCAAATGTAACGCCCCTATTTAAAAAAGGAGGCACACAGAAAGCAGGAAACTATAGACCAGTTAGCCTAACATCTGTCTTGGGAAAATGCTAGAGTCCATTATTAAGTAAGCAGTAGCAGGACATTTGGAAAAGCATGATTCAATCAAGCAGAGTCAACATGGTTTTATGAAAGGGAAATCATGTTTGACAAATTTGCTGGAATTCTTTGAGGATACAACGAGCAGGGTGAATAAGGGGGAACCAGTGGATGTGGTGTATTTGGATTTCCAGAAGGCATTCGATAAGATGCCATATAAAAGGTTATTGCACAAGGGGTTGGGAGTAATATATTAGCATGGATAGAGGATTGGCTAACTAACAGAAAACAGAGAGTTGGGATAAATGGGTCATTTTCCGGTTCGCAAACTATAACTAACTGCCGCAGGATCAGTGCTGGAGCCTCAACTATTTACAATCTATATTAATGACTTGGAAGAAAGGGCTGAGTGTAATGTAGCCAAATGTACTGATGATACAAGGATGGGTGGGAAAGCAAGTTGTGAGGAGGACACAAGAAATCTGCAAAGGGATATAGACAGGCTAAGTGAGTGGGCAAAAATTTGGCAGATGGAGTATAATGTGGAAAAATGTGAGGTTATCCACTTTGGCAGAAAAAAAATGGAAAAGCAAATTATAATTTAAATGGAGAAAAATTGCAAAGAGCCACAGTACAGAGGGACCTAGGGGTCCTTGTGCATGAAACACAAAAAGTTAGTATGCAGATACAGTAAGTAATCAGGAAGGCAAATAGAATGTTGGCCTTTATTGCAAGGGGGATGGAGTATAAATGCAGAGAAGTCCTGCTACAACTGTACAGGGTATTGGTGAGGCCACACCTAGAGTACTGCATACAGTTTTGGTCCTGTATTTAAGGAAGGATAAACTTGCATTGGAGGCTGTTCAGAGAACGTTCACTAGGTTGATTCCGGAGATGAGAGGGTTGACTTTTGAAGATAGGTTGAGTAGGTTAGGTCTATACTCAGTGGAGTTCAGAAGAATGAGAGGTGATCTTATCGAAACATGTAAGATAATGAGGGGGCTCGAAAGGTGGATGCAGAGGATATTTTCACTTATAGGGGACACTAAAACCAGGGGGTATAGTCTCAGAATAAGGAGCCGCCATTTAAAACTGAGATGAGGAGGAATTTCTTCTCAGAGGGTTTTAAATCTGTGGAATTCTCGACCCCAGAGAGCTGTGGAGGCTAGGTCATTGAATATATTGAAAGTGGAGACAGATTTTTGAGCAATAAGGGAATAAAGGGTTTATGGGGAGCAGGCAGGGAAGTGGAGCTGAGTCCATGATCAGATCAGCCATGATATTAAATGACCTACTCCTGCTCTTATATCTTATGTTATGTTCTTATGGTGATTGAGCTGATCTCAGCTAGTGTGGTAGTTAGAGCTTCTGGGCCAGAGGAGGAAAATGCCCCTGTACTTAAAATATTTCTGTTTTCTCACTATATTTTAAATTAATTTTAATCACCTTCACTCCTCTCGCCAATGTCGGGATCAAGCTCAGCCTTGAAGTTGCTGTGCATTGGGTTTGAATATCCAGCCACCAGTCAGCCTACACTCGCATATAAAACATGGCTGATTGGCCACAGGGCTCTGAGCACCTGTAGCTCAGATGAATCCAACGGTCAGAAAATTGAAAATGCAATAAAAAAGGAGGAACAAATTGGGGTACACAAACACCTTTCCTTTTGTAGCCTATCTAACATGTCTATTGCCCAACAGGAAAATGTAATACTTGCACAGCAGAAGCATTAAAAGTACAGTTGACCAACAGTTGAAAATTCTCATTTATATAGCTGCAACTCTTGCTGCTTTCAGATAAGAACAGCTTCAACAAACAGCTCGACACACTGGGGCAGTTATCGTCATAGTGATTATCTCAACCAGTTCTCAAGCTTTGAATACAAAAGGCCCATTTGTGTTGGGCCATGTACTTACTCAGCTAACTGATATGTCAAATACCAACAGTATGCGCCAAAGTCTCAAAGGCTTAAAAAACAGAAAGCATTTCAATCTCTGATAAACTGATTCCAAATGTGTATGGTACCAAAAGGACTCGAATGTGCAGTTCCACTGGGGTGACTAGCAGATAAGCAAATATTTTTGTTTAACAAAACAAAAAACTCAATAGACTGGATTCCAGACAAGGAAACAGCCCTTATTTATAGTGTAATTTATTTATATAAAATATACACAACAAAATGGAAATCTTGCCGTTCAGCTTTTTCCATTATTTGTTTCCACTCCCTCTTTCATTTGTCAATTAGTCTGTGATTACTATTTTTGCCACACTTTTTATAAATTGTGTAATTTCATGTAGATTATTCATTCTTTAATTACTTCTCAATTTCCCCCTTGCACACAATTTTTTTGTTTCAATGCACTATTTCAATGTAGTTCCAACTTGTTTTTCAGTTTTACACAGCACTTCAAGGTGAACGCGGCTAAATTCTAAGTATAGAGATTACACACTGCATGATTTCACTAAAATCTTTTTCTTTTGTTTCCCAACTTTATGTCCTGCTCTTCCCTTCTGATGATGGTCACTCACATTAACGTATAGTCCCATGTTGCACCAGCAGACCTGGGGCACCTGCCCCAAGTGACTGTTCCTTAAATGTAACCCAGACAGTGTCATTGGCCTACTTATTTAACGGGACATCACAGCAGAGTCTGATGCTGTGCTTTCTTCACTCAACATCCACGCACATGCAATTTTCAGCAACGATTAGAAGTGGGAACCTTGGCTGATGCCCTAGAGGCACTGCTGTCAGTTATAGTGTCTCCATCACTCCCCCTGGGCCAACATACCTTCCAACATTTAGCTATCATAGCACCGGATACCACACAACAGCTGCCTTCAGGGAACTATCAAAGGGAAAGAAAGACTTGCATTTATATAGCGCCTTTCACGACCACCGGATGTCCCAAAGCGCTTTATAGCCAATGACATTTTTTTGAAATGTAGTCAGTTATGTAATGTCAGAAATGCAGCAGCCAATTTGTGCACAGCAAGATCTCACAAACAGTAGCGTTATAATGACCAAATAGTCTGGTTTTTTTTAGTGATTTTGGTTGAGGGATAGATATTGGCCAGGACGCTGGGGATAACTCCCCTGCTCTTCTTCAAAATAGTGCCACGGGATCTTTTATATCCACCTGAGGCGGCACGTGGGGCCTCGGTTTAATGTCTCATCCAAAAGACGGCACCTCCCACCATGAAGCACTCCCTCAGCACTGAACTGGATGCATCAGGCTAGATTTTGTGTTTAAGTCTTTGAAATAGGATTTGAAGTCAAATGGCAGTGCTACCCACTGAGCCACAGCTGACACTGTAAATTGATTTCTGGGGGGGGGGGGGCTGGCCAGGAGAGTCAAAATTATAGTATTTCATCACAGAAAGTGTCAACTTACTTGGAACAAAGTTAAGATACCTTTAAGGCAACAATATGGCTTTGGATCCAGTATTTCTTTATTACTAATCTGATTTAATCACCTTTTCAATTTATGCAGGTTTTATACCATTGACCTCTCCTCTTCAATGCCTATTCCTGGCTATAGATCAGGAATCAGCAAAGATCAGTGCTACAAATGTCTAAACTCATCTTTTCTTATGACCTGTCTTAGTTACTAAAATCTGTACCCTAGGACCCCATTTTTTAAACTAGCTGCCAGATAGCATAGGAGTAGGAACAGGATAGATCATTTAGCTGCTCGAGCAATTCAATTAGATCATGGCTGATCTGTGACTTAACTCCATATACCTGCCCTTGCCCCATATCCCTTAACACCTTTGGTTAACATAAAATTATCAATCTCAGATTTAAAATTAACAATTGGCCCATCAATTTCCATTTGCAGAAGAGAGCTCCAAACTTCTCCACGCCCCCCCCTCCCCCGCCCCTTTGCAAGTAGAGGTGTTTCCTAACTTCACCCCTGAAAGGCCTGGCTCTAATTTTTAGGCTATGTCCCCTCGTTCTAGATTCCAAATAAGTGGAAATAGTTTCTATCTACTCTATTAGTTCCCCTTAACATCTTGAAAACTTTGATCAAATTATCCCTTAATCTTCTAAATTCCAGAGAATACAGCCCTAGTTTGCGTAATCTCTCCTCGTAATTTAACCCTCGAGTCCAGGTATAATTCTGGTAAATTTACACTGCACTCCCTCAAAGGTCAATATATCCTTCCTACAGTGTGGTGCCCAGAAGTGAACTCCAGGGCTTTGTAAAGCTGTAGCATAGTCTCTAACCTCTTGTATTCTAGTCCCTAGATATAAAGGCCAGCATTCCATTAGCCTTTTTGATTATTTATTTTGTACCTGTCCATGACATTTTAATGACCCCCCCAAAAGTCTCTTTGGATCTCTTTATCATTTAGAAAGTACTCTGATCTATCCTTTTTCGGTCCAAAGTGGATGACCTCACACTTGCTTACTTTGAAATCATTTTGCCCATTCACTCAATCTATTAATAACTCTTTATAATTTTATGCTTCCATCTACACTGCTTACAATGCCACCTATTTTTGTGTCATTGGCAAACATGGATCTGGAGCTCTCTATCCCATCATACAAGTCGTTAATAAATAGTGAATAGTTGCGGTCCCAACATAGATCCCTGTAGGACGCCACTAGTCACATCCTGAGTACCTGCCCATTATCCCTACTCTGTGTCCTGCAGCTCATCCAATTTCCTAACCAGGTCAATAATTTTCCCTCAATTTCCTGAGCTTCAATTTTAACTAACGGTCTCTTGTGAGGGACTTTATCAAATGCCTTCTAGAGGTCCATATAAATAACATCCATAGACATTCCCCTGTCCACTATTCTAGGCATCTCTTTAAAAAATTCAATCAAGTTAGTCAGGCATGACCTATGCTTTACAAATCCACGTTTGCTCTCTCGCTCTGATTAGCTGAAAAAGCTGAAGGTGTTCAGACACTCTATCCTTAATTATAGACGCTAGCAATTTCCTGACAACAGATGTTAGGCTAACTGGTTTATAATGCCCTGATTTCCCCCTCTCACCTTTCTTAAATAATAGAGTGATGTGCAATTTTCCAATCTAAAGGAATGGTTCCTGAATCAAAAGAACTTTGGAAGATCATAGTTAAGGCATCCTTTAAAATCCTGGGATGAAAATCATTTGGTCCTAGGGATTTGTCACTCTTTAGTGCCATTATTTTCTTAATTACTGTTAATTTGCTTTCGTTAATTATGATGAGGCCCCATCCCTGATTCAAAATTAGGATGTCCTCTAACCGTAAATACTGACGCAAAGTAATTAATTAACATGTCTGCAATTTCCTTAAGGATGTCCTCTACCGTAAATACTGACGCAAAGTAATTAATTAACATGTCTGCAATTTCCTTATTTTCATTTATATCATCATCAGTTTTTAAGGGGCCCATATTGTTCTTAACCACCCTCTTTTTCCTACTATAATTGTAAAAGTTTTGTGTGTTGATTTTGATATCCCTTGCAAGTTTCTTTTAATATTCCCTTTTTGTAGCTGTGACTATCTGTTTTATCACCCTTTGCTGTTCTTCGTATCTCTTCATTCACCAGGATCGGAGTTCTTTTTGCATTCTTGTATGCTTTTTCTTTTAGTTTTATGATGCCCCTTATCTCTTTATACGTCCATGGCTTTTTTGTCAAGTTTTTGCCCCTGGAGGTTTAAATTGGTTCTGTATCACGGTAAATTCTTTTTTGAACCTCTCCCACTGATCTTCTGTCAGTTTACCCATCAACTGATTTGCCAAGTTTACTGTGGACAGTCTCTGTGTCATTGCACTGAAGTCAGCCTTACCTAAATCTAGAATCTTAGTAGCGGTTTCATGTTTCTCCCTTTCCAAAAACAATGTTGAACTCGATTATATTATGATTGCTATTAGATAAATGTTCATGCACGTTAGGCTATTAACTAAATCTAGCTCATTACTCATTATTAAATCTAATATGGCTAAGGCCTGCCCCTTTGTTTGTTCTCGGACATAATGTTATAGAAAATTGTCTTGAATACACGCGATAACTTTCTAACATGGGTTCGTCTGCTTATCCAAATCTACATGGAAGTTAAAATCCCCCATTAAAACTACTCTGCCTTTACGACATGCTTGTCTAATCTCTGTGTTAGCACATTCTGACACTTTACAGCTGCTACCAGGGGGCCTAAACACAACTCCCACTATAGACTCAAATCCTTTTCTATTTCTTAATTCTACCCATAAAGTCTCCACTACCTGCCTACCTCTTGTTATATCCTCTCTTATCATTGAAGTGATTTAATCCTTAATCACCAAGGCTACTCCTCCCCCTTTACCAGATTCCCTACCCTTCCTGTAGACCTGAAAACATAGTATATTCAGTTCCCAGTCCTGACCATCTTGCAGCCATCTCTCAGTAATGGCTATCATGTTGCACCCTCCAAGTTGAATTTGCGCCTGTAATTCATTGTTCCTTGTACTCTTGTGTTGTATAAAGAATGCTTATTTGGGTCACAGACCCTCACCTGTCCTTCTGTTCTACTGTTTTTCTCTCACATTTCTTATTTCTCGCTCCTGATTTAATTACTTTACATCCTTTAGTTTTCCCTTTACATGTACTGCCTAAAGCACAATTTCGGTCGACTCTTCTATTCTCTTCCTTTTCATTTGTTTTAGAACTATTATTTATACTACCTTTTCCACCTGAGCTCTTCCCTCATTTACTAATTTAAAGTTCCTGTGACTGCCCTATTTATCCTTTTCACTAGGGCCCTTAGCCCAGCCCGGTTCAGGTGGTGCCCATCCCAACAGTACAGTTCCTTCCTGTCCCAGTAGTGGTGCCAGTGTCCGCTGCAATGGAACCCCTCTTTCCCACACCACTTCTTCAGCCACGTGTTCACCTCCCTAATCTGTTTATCCCTATGCCAATTTGCATGTGGCTCAGGTGATAATCCAGAGATTATAACACTTGAGGTCATGTTCTTTAATTTAGCTCCTGGTACTCACTGAACAGGACCTCTTGCCTACTCTTTCCCATGTTGTTGGTCCCAACATGGACCACAATGACTGGATCCTCACCCTCCCTCTCCAATATCCTTTCAAGCCAGTTCAAGATGTCCCTCAGCCTGGCATCAGGGGGTAGGCAACATACCGTGTGGGACTCTTGATCCTGCTTACAAAGGACGCTAACCGTACCTCTAATTATTGAATCCCTTACAACTACCACATTATGCTTCCCTTCCTCCCTTTGGACAGCCTCCTGCTCCAAATGCTATGGTCACATCAGTCCTTCTGACAGTCTTTATCCTTATCTCACAGGTAGCAAGTACATTGTACCTGTTGTATAGGATCAGTTTCTGCGCATCCTCATTCTCTATCTCACTTGGGTTCCCCTTACTCTGCACACTATCGGTCACACCAACCCTGTTCTGATCTTGTACTTCTCTACGAGGTGTGACCAAAGTCTGGAGCAAACTGTCCAGATGCTCCTGCCCGGACCTTATGTGTCGGAGTGTCTCCAATTCACACTCCAGCTCAATGACTCTGAGCCAGAGAGATTCGAGGCGAAGACATCACTGTCCCACATACTGCAGTCCAGACACACAATCTGCTCTGCCATTTCTAAGTCCATATTTAATAATAGGTAACATTTATGGATTTTTTTTTTAGCTTTAAGGCTATTGAACTGTTTATACAAACTTTAACCACTAACCACCAAAAACACCAACCAATAAACAAAATACGTATCTGTAACTTACCTGCGCCTCTCCACACTGTGCATACCCTGACGTCACTGAGATTTCCCGTTTGTCTCGTGTCTGCTCTGCTCCTGATAACCTCTGCTGCAACCAGCTCTTGTGCGCTGTTTAAATCTGCCACTCTGCTTCTCCCGATAGGCTCTTGAAGATGGTTTACCCCAGCCGAATGGACACTACTGGAAAATCTCGCTTTTTGAAACCCGGTTTAGGTATCTTAGTTCTTTATTGTGGTCCTTTCCTCATCTTAGTCTATTTTTATTTATAAGTAAACACCTTTTAGTCTGTTTTAAGGTTTTTTGGTTTGATTTTTTTTTATACACTAACTTGCACTAAGCGATAAAACACTGAACAAAATGTTAAACACTTACTGCCTCAAGCTTATACAAACCATTACAAGTGTTAAAGGCAAAAAGAAGCACCTCCTTCCCCCTCTGCACCTCCTTCCTACTCTCACCAAATTCTAAACTTCCCACTTGGTTCACGATGCATTCAGTTCAAATTGCGATCTGTGGTTACGCTGTAGCACAGGAGCAAGAGCCATAGGAAGCTCTTTCCTTCCCCATCTTGTGGGGCTGGGGGGGCCGGGTGGGGGAGTACAAAGTAGCAAAAGTGAAATTGTGTACGAGGAAGTTACTAGCATCCCCAAGGCTCAGTTCTGGGGGTACAATGTTATAAACCACTACAAAGATCACTGCATCTGGAATACATTCCTGAATGTCTAAAGGAAACAGATCATGTGTATCATCCTGTTTCCAGCCCCACTCAAAGCTTGATTTTAGAACAAATGTATTTCCTTATAACTCCTCTGGATAATGATTTACACAGAACTACAAGGCCTTCACATTACTGTAATGTTATCCACTATAAACAGGGCAGATTCATTCCCCTTCTTCAAAAGTAATTGATCATAACCCATAGCAATAACTCATTTGCTCATGCAATCAAACCTGTTTATTTATATAACTTACGTTCCCAGTTAAATAAAGATAAAATGCTATTTCTGCAATACTACTGATACTGATATTTTTTTTTTTTAAAGTAATTTGCCCACAAAATCTTGAAAGAAATGCTTCCCTGGCAGTCAGCTGGCACAATACATTACTGTGCAATATGCTACACCACTGAATGGAAAGGGTGGGTCGATATCTGTAATTCCACACACTGAATTCCTAATCTCAACAAGGTACTTCCCTACAGAAAGGAAGAATAAAAAGCGACTGAGTCAACCCTGGCAATTTTCACACAAATCTTAGGACCTCATGATGGTCATACGCAGTCCCTTGGGGTCGAGGATGACTTGCTTCCACACTAAAAATAAGTACTCAGGTGACTGATGAACTCATTTTAAACAGTGGAAGATGCCTGTGCGTGAATTCTTTTAGTGTGGGGTGGCCGTTGTACACCAGCCACCACACGGGCTTGACGGAGAAAGGTCTTGGTCCAGTGGCAAGGGGACCCAAGATGACCAAGACCAGGCTCCACTGTATGTGGCAATACATACACACAAACTCAAACATATTCCAACTGTCCTCCTTCCCATAGGATCTCTCTCTACGTGTAATTCATAGTACGCAATGCAAGACTCACGACCTCATAGCCTTGCTATTGGCCCGTGCTGCGCCTTCTCTTGGTCTTGCCCACACCATTCCACCTCTGGGTTCCGACCTCTCCGCTCCTCCGTGCCTCGTCCATCCTCTCCGCCTCCGATCTCTGGACTTCGCCCGCTCCCCGCCGGTCCCGACCTCGCCGGTCCTGACCTGCACGTTGTTGATTCTGTACTAGAACTGATTCTTAGGACCTAGCCTTAAATCAGCAAACAAGTCACAGAACTACCTTCAGACTAGGGAACAATACTCAGAGACCCGAAAATAGCACGATACCATCTGTGGAGGAGAATACATAGCTATTTTGGGATCGGGGAGAGGGAGGCAAGAGACATCTGGGAAAAATAATTCAACATATACAAACTAAACAGAGCAACATATATTTTTTAAACTATTTCAGTGTACTTACGGTAAAAGAAAGGGATGAACTCCACAGTTAGACAAGCTGCTTTATACTTCTGTCTGCTCTTCTCCACTGCGCTGACTATTTCACTAGAAAAGGATAAGAGCTAGTGTTACAATTCGCAACAAACTCAAAGATTGCTGAGGTAACGAAGCTCAGCTAGGGTAATGACGAAGGTTCTACAATTGGTCTCAGTTTTCCCACATTCGGAGGTAAAATGTCAAAATTCCCATTCCTGATTGTTATCCAGTGATTCCTGTTGTGAAATGGATTGCAACCAATGCATCTACTATCTCTGCAGCCACATCTTTTAAGACCCTAGAATGCAGGCCATCAGGTCCACCTTTAGTCACATTATTTTACCGAGTACTTTTTCTTTAATGACAGTGATTATTTTAAAGTTACCCCCTCCCTATAGCCCCTTGATTATTTATTATTGTGATGTTTTTAGTGTCTTCTTAGCTTATTTAATTCCAAGCCCAAATGGTAATTTCCCCACACAAGATTATAGGTTTGTGTGTCTGAAACAAGTACATCTGGCACATACAGGACTATAATCACAGGTACTGATGTGAGAGCTAACTTAGCTCAAGAATATATAGTAACAGTTATTTAAAATACATGCCTGTCACTTCTAATTCAGCAAATCACACGACACCTCAAACATGAGTGTATTTGGATTAAAGACCGCAAATGTGTTCCTGCACCACAGAATGCAATTTGACTACCACTGATGCACCTAATAAACACCTTTAAACATCTCGAGCATAAATGTTAAACAACGTACAATTATGTGACACAACTGAATGCCCCAGAACAATTTGCATTTCCCCTCCATTGAGGTTATAATAAGCAAGGATGACAGTTGATCATTTCTCTTCCCTCCAACAAAATCATTTACAGAACTAATAATTAACACTGTGCAGCACAATTATAATACAGAAGATGAGAAATACATTTTAAATGGACACAATATTGTCATTTTCAAACCACATTCCTGCCTTGTCCAGCTAAAGCCAATTAGATTTTTTGTGATTCAACTGAAAACTTCACTTCTTAAATTAATCGACTTGCCAAAAACAAAACAAAACACACAATTTACACGCGAGAGGCAATGCTGGGTCGTTGATGCATTTGTTCAGACATATTTCAGATCGCACTGGGAGAAGTAAGTCACTGAAATCAGTCATAGATATAGGCAGGTTTCACGTGCTTACGCAGGAAACCGCCATAAGTCACTGAATACGTAAGCTGTATATCTTTCACACATGCAGAAGTTGACTCTCACCACAGCTGCAGAAAAGGCTTTCATTCCCAGTTCTGATGAAGGGTCATCAACCTGAAACGTTAACTCTGTTTCTCTCTCCACGATGCTGCCTGACCTGCTGAGTGTTTCCAGCATTTTCTGTTTAAATTTCATTTCTGTGATCATATTCACGACTGATTCCATTGAAAATGACAATATTGTGTCCATTTAAATGTATTTCTCATCTTCTGCATTATAATTGTGCTGCACGGTGTTAATTATTACTTCTGTAAATGATTTTGTTGGAGGGAAGAGAAATGATCAACTGTCATCCTTGCTCTGTTTTTATTATATTCCTATGTTCACTTGCATTTAAATAGAATCAGAGTCTTACAGCACAGAAGGAGGCCATTTGGCCCAACACGCATGTATCGGAAAGAACTGTCCAATTTAGTCCTGCACCCCAGCTTTTTCCCCATAACCTTGCAAATTAGCCCACTTCAAGTACATTGCCCAATTGCCTTTTTAAAGTTCCTATGTAATCTGATTCCACCACCCTTTCAGGTAGTGTGTTCGAGAGGGGTAGGACATTCGGCCCTTCGAGCCTGCACCACCATTCAATAAGATCATGGCTGATCATGCAACTTCAGTACCCCTTTCCTGCTTTCTCTCCATACCCCTTGATCCCTTTAGCTATAAGAGCCACATCTAACTCCATTTTGAATATATATTAACAACCTTTTGGGTGAAGACATTTCTCATTTCTCTTCTAGCTCTTTTGCCAATTATTTTAAATCTATGGTCACTGGCTACCAACCTACTTGCCAGAGGAAATAGTTTCTCCCTACTTGCTCTATCAATATCTCACATAATTTGAATACCTCTATTAGGTCTCCCCTTAACCTTCTCCGAGAACAATCCCAGCTTCTCCAATCTCTCCACATAACTGAACTCCCCCATCCTTGATATCATCTTGGTAAACCTCCTCTGTATCCTCGCCAGGGTCTTGACATCCTTCCTAAAGTGCGGTCCTCAGAATTGGATACAATACTCCAGCTGAGGCCTAACCAGAATTTTTAAAGGCTTAACATGACTTCCTTGTTTTTGTGTTCAATGCTCCTTTTCACAACGGCAAGTATTCCATACACTTCCTTAACCGCCTTTTTAACTTGCCCTTCAAAGATTTGTGAATACGCACCCCCGCCTCCCTCTGCCCGCGCACCCCCGCCTCCCTCTGCCCGCGCACGCCCCTCAAAATAGTACCATTTAGATTATAATGCCTCTCCAGGTTGTTTCTCCCAAAGTGCATCACTTCACACTAATCCACATTGAATTGCATCTGCTCATTTCACCAGTCTGTCCATGTCCTCCTGAAGTCTACTATTATTGTACTCACTATTTACTCTGCTGCCAAATTTTGTATTGTTCACAAACTTCAAAATTGTACTCCCAATAGCCAAGTCCAGATCATTTATATACAACAAGAAAAGCAATGGTTCTAATACTGACCCTTGGGGGTACCAAACTGCATACTTCGCTTCAGTCAGAAAAACATCCGTTCACCATTACTCCCTACATTCTATCCCTTAGCCAATTTCATTAGCCAAGTTACCACTGACCCTTTAAGACCATGTTCTTATATTTTCCAAATATAAAATGCATTTTGAAAGTCCACATATACAACATTTACTGCTCTACCTTCATCAACCCTCTCTGTTACTTCAAAGAACTCAATCATGGTGGTCAGACACGATTTGCATTGAACAAATAAGCTGTCCCTTATTAACTCATTCTTCTCCAAGTGAGAATTAATTTCATCCTTGACAATGGTCGCTCATCGTTTTCCCACCATTGACATTAAACTAACTAGCCTGTAATTACCAGGTTTATCCCTCTCTCTCTTTTTGAACATGGGTGGAACATTTGCAATTCTCCAGTTCTCTGGCACCTCTCCAATGTCCAAGGAGGACTGAAAGTTTGTGGTCATCTTTAAGTTTCTTAAACACAATTAATTTTAGATGCCATTTAGCCATGAACTCCACATTTAATCCAATTTCAACCTCTGATAATGCTTAGCCATAATTCTGCTGTTCGTATCCTAACTCGCATCGAGTCCCATTTACCCATCACATGCATGTGCTCACTGACCATATTGGCTCGTGATTCACCAAAGCCTCGAATTTAAAATTCTCCTCCTCGAGTTCAAATCCCTCCATGGTCTTGCCCCTCCTTATCTCTCTAACCTCCTTTAGCCCTACAACCCTCCGAGAGTTCTACGATTTTCCAATTCTGGCCTCTTGTATATCCCCAATTTCCTTAACCTTACCACTGATGGCTGTGCATTCAGCTGTCTAGGCCATTAGCTCTAGAATTCCCTCCGCTAATCTCTCTGCCTTTCTCTCCTCAAACCTATGTCTTTGACCAAGCTTTTGTTACCTGTCCTAATATCGCCTTATGTCTCATTGTTAAATTTTGTCTGGTAACGCTCCTGTGAAGGGATGTTTTACTACATTAAAGGCTCTATCTAAATACAAGTTGTTATTGCTTGAGACATTCACAATCAGGGTGATCTGAAATCAGCACCAGACAAATGCACACAGCACTTTTGAGTCTACCTTTCAAGTTTGTCCTGGGTGCTGGAAATAGGAAATGCCAGTGGGCCATCTGTACGACACCACTTAGCTCCGCTCTATTAGAGTAGGAAGAACAGAAAATATACCAGCATTATAAAGCTGCTACTTAGCTTGATGAAGCGAAAAGACCACAAACAAATGTGTAGCACTTTGACCATACCTGAGGCATTTTTATGTTATGAAAGCCTCTTCATCATGTACCCCACAGATTATTATAATCACTTGAAAAACATCAGCCAGAATTTGCTGTCAAAATAACCGTGAGAAATATGGCACTCACCATTATTTATGCGTGCAGCATGGTACAGCAAATTCATGCGAGGGCAAGTGTGTGGTTAAATGCGAATATCAAAAAGTTGCTATCCGAGTTGCACCGCTCCACCGTTAGCTTAGTTAAAATGGCATTTCATTGTCTGCCTCACCATTGACATGCACTGAACGCCAGGAAGTTGTTGTATTTGCATGGTAGATACGAACTAACCCTGCCGCAGATATTCATAGCTAGTCATTAGTAGCACAAGTACTCTTTTAAAGACATGATAACTTAATTACAACCAATCAACCTCTCGAGCACTGAAAATTAACTATTACTAGTATGGAGTCTCATTCCTTCAGGTTTTGACATTTTCAGGGAAATTTTAAGAATATAAACATTTTAATTAATTTTTTTTTCTTACTTTTCCTTTCTGTCTTCTTTCTCTCTCTTAATCCAATCTTTCTTTCCATTTCTCTTTTTGTGCCTGATTTGATATTTAACTCGCCCTCCTTTTCAGTCCTTCCTGTGTTTATTTCCCAATCCTTAAATCTCATTGGTTAGGGAGATACCATATTGGTTGCCCTGTTTATTTAGTTCCCAGATCCCCTGTTTACCTCACTATGCACTTTCAGCAATTTAGTGGGAAATATTTTTTTTAAGATGAAGGATGCAGGGGCAAGTCTAACTAACGGCAGAGGCCTTGCCACAGAAAATTCTGGCCCAATAATTTGGTATGTGGTTTTGTGTAATAATCTCAAAATATGCATGATCAGATAAAAATCATCTCATTACTCTTTCCTCCTTTAAGACGCTCCTTAAAACCTACCTCATCTGCCCTAATATATCCTTATGTTGCTCTGCGAAGCGCCTTGGGACGTTTTACTACGGTAAAGGCACTATATAAATACAAGTTGTTTGTGTTGATAGTGGTAACATCTAAATAATGGACAATGTAAAAACATGGTCTTTCTACATGTTAATCTAAAATCAATTATTCTTTTTATAAAATAGAGCTAACAAAAAAAGATCTAGCTTAGTTTTGTCCAATTATTTTGATATCTTGATCCACTCACCCAGCTGCTCTCTGTCTCCAGTTTCGATATGGGTCATATAGACTCTCACAGAAGATAAGCGCATGTCTTGCAAAATCTTCGGCTGAAGTTTGGTCTGCCATTTCTTTTTCTTTGGTCTTGCTTTTTAACTTGAATGAAAAGAAAATTAAGGAAATCTTAAACCCAGCATGTAACCCAGTCTTCAAGAAATCAGTCTCATTGGACGGGTGTTTTGTGTTTGTTTATAGCTCACACTGACACTGCAGCAAACAATCATATTACTGAAAGAAAATTAATCAAACATCAGCTTTTCTACCATAATTCTATCCCTAAACTACTAAACTGAACAATGATACAGTTTTATATGAAACTTTCAAACTCTAGTGCTCATCCATTTGGCCCTATTCTCACTCCTTCCCGATTCTCTCCATTTTAAAAACTTTTATTTATCTGTATTACTGTTTCTTATTCCCACTTGCCATTCTGCAAGGACTACTTTTTTGGGGAAGGGTTCATTGGCTGAAAAACAATGCCATGAAAGGCCTAGATTACAACGAATGACTCTGTCACCTTATAAACATGATCACGTAAAGCTCTGTCATGACAATCACATTATATAGTTCCCTTGACAACTAAGTGAGTTCATCCTGTGAATAGCTGAGTTAGACAGGAAAAGAGAACCCTAGCCAAGGCAGTGATCAATTGGCCTTGGTGTTCCTGGGTTATGCAGTGGAAATATGGTCATGGTTTCCACTCGTCAAAACAAAGTGGCCCCTGCTGAAAAGTGTATATGCATGGCTGTCCTTTGAGAACAGGATCAAGCTGGATAGGAATGCCCACAATCATACAGCCTGCTGTGAATAATGATCAATTGGGTGATATGCAGAGGACAATTGTCACCCTGCAAACAGTCAACTCATTCACGTGAGGTGAGGAGGGAAGAAAACAGGTGAATAAATAATGCATCAAAACCAGAACCGGACAATGATAGAATGCACAAATTCAGCTAAGCAATGGGAGAATTAAACAAGACACTGAAATAACTTAGGTCACCATTACCGTCCTCGCTACTACAAGCTTTTGAGTAGATACGGGTTTCCAATATTGAGCTAATTTCCCCATCTGCCCCCATCTCCCCCACCCCCTAAAATTATGCCTCTCCTCATTACTAACCCCTGCCACATGCACCATCCGTAGCCAACAGGTTAGACATGCTTGCAAGTATTGCCAGGGTATTGTCATAGCATGTCTACCAGAAGGAGCACAAGAGCCACCTGAGT
This sequence comes from Pristiophorus japonicus, assembly GCF_044704955.1. Lineage (NCBI taxonomy): Eukaryota > Metazoa > Chordata > Chondrichthyes > Pristiophoridae > Pristiophorus > Pristiophorus japonicus. The sequence continues at coordinate 193,570,752 of NC_091979.1, read as the reverse complement.
GGGCAGTCTATCCAATTTATCCTTCCTTTCGTGTAGGGAAGCTTGTAAACCTCCACTTGGTACCTCCACACAGCAAGTGTGGGAGATCATGAACTCGCTCAACAATGGACAGAAACCCCAATTATGGTGCACGGGGTGTGAGGTATCAAAGTGCAAATGCAAGGCCTCAACCATGGTTAACAGCTTCACTACTTAACATAAAGCAGGTCCCAAATACAGATTTTCTTCCCCACTAACTCTGCATTCAAGATTCTGCATATACAAGATGTAACTAAATAAATAATTTGCCTCAGAATGAACTAAATATTTTAAATCATTTAAGGCCCAGTTTCAGTGAGTGCTTTGCAAAGAGGGCTATGGAACTGTTGCTCTCAGACTTTTGAAGTGTCAAGTCCAGAACGTGCTTAATTAAACAAGATAATTCATCTTTCTATCCCCATCCAATAGAATTTTATAAATCTAGATCCAATTTAAAAAAAAAAAATTATTTTAAGCAAAGTCTGCCTACAATAATTTTATGGTAATTTCAGTTCACTCATCAGGTCCCATGTTGAACAATTCTCTCCTTGGCGTAGTTGCCTCCTGACCTTTGAGTATCCCACAGAATCTTTTTACTTTATGTGTATTCTTGCACAGCTTCCAATTTTTGTCTGTCTTTTGAAAAATTTAACAGAAGTATAACATTAACAAAACAGTTCAAGTCTGTAGCAAATTAACCTGTAGAGTGATGGCTAAGAATTAATAGTGAAAAGGGCTGAAAAGTAAATCTTTTATCACCACTTACCTGTTGAATGTAGACTGTAGTCATAGTAATAACATGATTAATGTAGGAGCAGGTTCCAATCTCCTCAACATTAGCCAGATTCCTGGGAAACAAAGGGAATGATCCAATTTATAGCTCACACGGTTCTGAGAAAACTCAAAAAACTTTTTTTTTTAAATCAAAAACTGCCCGTGAACAATAGGAACTAAGCCTGAAGGTTAAAATAGTACCCAATGGCTCAATGAGTTTAACCAGTGCATAGCTGGAGCTGTGCAGACTAGAAAACGTCCGACAACATCTCAAATTTAAAATTCTCATCATGGTGTTCAAATTCCTCCATGGCCTCGCCCCACCCTACCTCTGTAACCTCCTCTGGCCCTACAACCCTCCAAGAACTCTGCGCTCCTTCAATTCAGGCCTCTTGTGCGTATCCCACTTCCTTTACCCCACCACTGGCAGCTGTTTCTTCAGCTGCTCCAGAGCCCTAAATTCTGACATTCTCTCCCTAAACCTCGGCACCTTTCTACCTCTCTTCCTTTAAGATGCTCCTTAAAACCTACTTCCTTGACCAAGCTTTTGGCCACCTGTCCCAATATCTCTTTGTGGCTCTATAAATTTTTGTCTGATAACACTCCTGTGAAGTGCACGATCTGAGTGCAAGCTGTTGTAGGAAGGTTCCTGGTTCAATGTGCCAAGTTAGCTAATATCAGCCAGGGCAGAGATAAACACATTACAATTGGCATGCTGATGGGTTGGGATGGGGAGAAATAAAACAAAAAATGCCCAGGCTCCTGATTGCTATGCAACTTGCCTTTCCCTCTAAGTGCTTATGTGTTGGCACTGGTTGAAACTAACACTGTGAGAAGAGAAATAAAACTAAAGGAGCTTTTTATTCAGCATCATTTATATCTGTACAGTAAAAAATGGGGTTCACTGTCCATTGGGATATTCTACTTTAAAGGCAACAGTATCATTCAACAGGCACATTGTATTCTTAGTTGGCTTGCTGTAGTCTCTTCCAAGTCTATATACTGTATACTAGTCTATATATGGCACGGCGGCCCCAACGAGCAAGGACCAACAGCAGATCGGGGCCTTCAAAGGTTCAGCATAGAGCATATCACTTCAAGGTGCAGCACAAGCCGGTTCAGGAGGGCGACAGCTGTGAAGAGGGCAACTGGATTAGACATCACCAAGGGCCAGGTCACTGATTGGAGCGTGGGCAGGTACAGCAGGAACGGCGAGGTCGGGGCGAAGGAGTGGCAAGAGATTGTAGAGCGACGTGATCGGGGCCCAGAAGAGGCGTGAGTAATGGTGCCCAGAAGAGGCGAGGGCCCATGGGCAGCACGGGCCAGCCAACACTGCAATATGTGTGCGCACTCGGTCCGTGCAGCGGAGCTGGTCTCCCGTCGTCTTGGTTAATCTTTGCCACTGGACCAAGACCTAGCTCTGTCAAGCCCATGTGGTGGCTGGTGTGCAATGGCCACCACACGTTAAAAAAATCCACGCACAGGCATCTTTCACCGTTTAGGATGTAGTTCGGGACCTGGAATATTAGGTTCTTCATTGAAACACCAGCGAACTCATCCCTTTTTGGCATGGAAGCAAGTCATCCTCAATACGAGGGACCGCCTGTGATGATATATACTGTCTCTTACACATTATAATACAGTAACTATACCTGCAGATGATGATGAGGAATTTGACCAGAATGAGTGCCAGCGCTTGCTGTTCATCCTCTAGCCCGTCTGAAAGTTTCTGCATACACTGCAATTGTTGCTGTCTCAGGACCTGCAGAATGTTATCAGGTAACAAGGATAACCCTGGTGGGACATCATCCAACCTAAAGAAATAAAAATAAATATATCAACAGAAAGTCGAGAGATATACCAAGTGTTGGTGGGCCTTGAAGAGTTGGCACAGCCCAAGCGGGCCCGAAGTGTCAGCGGGTCCTGAGCCAGCCTGAAGAGTCAGCACGGCCCGAGCAAGCCCGAGGAGCGGCCCGCCAGCCCGACCCCCCGGAGGGAGCGCTCCCGAGGACTGTGGCTGCAGGAGTTCCAGCAGGGCGACGAGGTGGAGGCAGCCAACAACCCTGACATCGAGGAAAACCATTATATTGGTGAGTAGGCTGTACAATTTTTTTTTTTTACTGTTCTGAGGCCAGGGACGGAAGGATTTTGACCGGCCACGCGGAGGCCAGGAATGGTGGCAGACAAAGAGTGATGCCAGATAAGGGAGCCCCGGATAAGAGAGGTTCAACCTGTAGTTACTTAATGTGCCAAATTGGCAACATGTTTTTGGAGCACGAGCTCGCTGGATGGTAGTTGCATAGGTGAGGGTGAAGATAAACACTGATTTGATCTGCTGATGGGGGGGGGGGGGGAGAGGGGGGTCAAGCACTTCTTCACTGGGACAGGACAGGGAGGGAAAATCAGGAGTCTGATGTTCATGCCACATCTGTGTGCCATCATGCAGCTGGCTCCAAGTGTCGCTTGCAGAATGCAACAGATCAACAATCCAGTTAAGGGATTTAATAACTTTTCAAAAAAAAATTAAACGGGGGTTAAATTTGTAATTAAACATTTCTCATTTCAAGCTTTAAATGTTGTCCTTTTAGACTTTAAGAGAGAAGGAGCTTGCATTTATAAAGCACCTTTCACGGCCTCTAGACATCCAAAAGCGCTTTACAGCCAATGAGGTACTTTTGAAATGTAGTCACTGTTGTAATGTAGGAAACATGGGTGCCGATTTACGTAAAACAAGCTCCCACAAACAGCAATGAGATAATGACCACATAATGGGCTGAATTTTCCTTTTAAATCGCCCCCGCCCGATCCATAGCAATGTTCCGGCGATTCCATCTTTTTCAACCGCTGGAAGGTCGCTGGTGCGCGTTCCCGCGGTTTTCAGGTGCTCCATGTCGGCGGCAGCGAAGCGGTGCGGGCGGTGTGCGGCAGAGGAGGCCTATCGACTCAGGAATCTTCGGCTCCCAAGTTGTGCGCACACAGCTGTCAAACTCCGCCGCTCCCCCCGCCAGAGATGCACTGACGAGAGGCCAGAGACTGCCGGCCTGAGATCGCTGGGGGGCCGGGGGGTGGAAAAGAGAAAGATCGATCACTATAGGGGGTGGGATAGTCTGGGGAGTTGAGAGACACTGGGGCTGGGGGGGGGGGGGAAAGTGAGACTAATGTGAGTGAGACAGACTACAGGAGTAGTAAATAAGGCTTTATTAGACCATTTATATTATTGCCTAACACTGGAAAATACTACAATCCATTTAAAAATACATCAAACTATGGAGAACTATAAAGATCTGCACAATATCAAACAAACCTGGCAGATCTGTGTCCATATCGCCCACTTAAGATCTAGCAAGACCTGCCTTTTCAGGATGGTATTAAGGTCCGATGGTAAACGGATCGTAATGATGAAACTTCCATTTTGGGCGGTATTTGGTGGTAATATATGGGCCAACAGTATTGAATACTGCCCGGCAGTAATGATTGTGGAATTTACCACCAGGCGGTATATGAGTGATTTGAGAGGAAACTCTCGCCCAATCTGTTTTAGTGATGTTGGCTGAGGGATAAAATGTTGGTTAGGGCATCGGTGAGAATTCCCCTGCTCTTCTTTGTGGGAGCTTTTTCATCCGCCTGAGGGGGCAGACAGAGTCTCAGGTTAACATTTCACTCAAAAGATGGTAACTCCAACAGTGCAACACTCCCTCAGTACTGCACTGGAGTGTTAGCCTGCATTATGTGCTCAAGTCTATGGAGTGGGACTTGAACTCACAACCTTCTGACTCAGAAGCGAGAGTACTACCCACTGATGCGGGTGGACATCTAAACTTTGCTAAATCTAAATCAATTAATTTTTCATTATGCTATTTAGTAGGATAATTTAAAGAATTGGACGAGATAGGGCTGCTGTGTTCCAATCAGTGCACAAGGCAGCAGCAGCTGAACACACGTCCTCACCACCACCAGCTAATGCCCATCACTGATGGCAAACAACATGGTGGAGTGGCAGAGACTAAAAAAATCTGCTCATGCAACACCGCTGCAGGCCTTTTAAAAAATAAATGAAACTTTATTCAGATCACAATTTTGTTGAGCTGCCAAGAAAGAATCGCACGCTGGGATAACTGTTATATGGAGCGGCGTAGGATATCTCGGGATAGTCACTCTGCCAGCAGTCACAAAAGATAGCTACTGCTTTGCCCTCCTGTGAACTAAGCAACTGCGGATTGTCAAAAACTGTTCACAATATTTTCACAATTATGGTGTTGATAGAGTAAATACGAAGAAACTGTTTCCACTGGCAGGAGAGATGGTAACCAGAGGACACAGATTTAAGGGGGAGTTGGGGATTTTCTTTTTTATGCAGCGAGTTATGATGATCTGGAATGCACTGCCGGTGGTGGAAGCAGATTCAATAGTAACTTTCAAACGGGAATTGGATAAATATTTATCCAGCAGGAATTCGAAGCCATCATTCAGCCAACCTGTCCATGTGCAAGAACCACTCACCATCTTAACTTACCTCCAGTCTTTACAATAAATCTATATCCCCCATCCAGTCATTCAGAAATCGGTTTACTTTATTTTTTTATCTATGTAGCACATCATCACTGGTTAGGACTCAGCTGGAATATTGGCCCCAAGTTTCGCCATGATTTGCTCCTGATTTTTAGGAGCAACTGGTGTAGAACGGAGTATCTTAGAAATCGGAATTCTCGGCATTTAGTTTGCTCCAGTTCTAGTCAGTTAGAACAGTTTCACTTTGGAACAGAATTTTTTTTTCAAAAGGGGGCGTGTCCGGCCACTTACGCCTGTTTTCAAAGTTTCGTCAGTGAAAACTTACTCCATTCTAAGTTAGTTTGGAGTAAGTGAAGATTTTTGTACGCTTGAAAAAACCTTGTCTACACTTTAGAAAATCAGGCGTAGGTTATAAATCAGGCGTAGGGAATGGTGGGGGTGGGTGTTTAAAGGGAAGTTTACAAACATTAAACACTTCAGTTTTACAAATAAAGAGCCATCATCAATAATAAATGATAAAAACATCAATAAATCAACCAATAAATCAATCAAAAAAAATTAATAAGAAATATATATTTTTAAATCAATTAATAAAACATTTTCTACTTACCGACTGCAGCACCGGGAGCCCTCCAACAGTGTGCTGGGATGCCCCCCCCACCCCAGTGTGTCTCTGTCAGTCTGTGTGTGTGTGTCTCTCATTCTCTGTCTGTCAGTGTCTGTGTTTCTGACAGCGAGGGGAGGGGGAGCAGAGAGAGGGAAGGGGGAGGAGGAGAAGGGGGAAGCGGGGGAGGAGGAGAAGGGAGAAAGGGGGGAGGAGGAAAGGGGGGGAAGGAGGAAAAGGGGGGGGAAGGAAGAAAAGGGGGGAAGGAAGAAAAGGGGGGGGGAAGGAAGAAAAGGGGGGTGGGAAGGAGGAAAAGGGGGGTGAAAGGAGAGGGGGTGGGAAGGAGATGGGGGGGGGGGGAGGAGAAGGGGGAGGGAGGCTCAACGGGCCGAACCCGAGACTTCGGGCAGGGCCCGTCCCCAGCACCAGATTTACAGGTAGGTGGCGTTGGGTCGGGTCGGGGGGAGCACGGGAGCACGGGTCGGGAGCGCGGTTGGGGGGGTGGTGGGAGGGAGGGAGGTTCGGTTCGGGTCGGGGGGAGGGAGGGAGAGGGAGGTCAGGTCGGGGGGAGGGAGGTCAGGTCGGGTCCAGTCCGGGGGAAGGGGGGGGGCGGGGAGCGGGAGTCGGGTCGGTGTTGGGTCTTGTCCGGAGGCGGGGAAGCGGGAGTCGGGTCGGGTCGGGTCCTGTCCAGGGGCCGGGGGGGGGGGGGTGGGGGGGGGCGGGAGCGGGAGTCGGGTCAGTGTCGGGTCCGGTCCGGAGGCGGGGGGCGGGAAGCGGGAGTCGAGTCGGGTCGGGAGGAAGCAGGAGCTGGTCGTGGGAGGAGCCTTATTCACGCAGCCCCAGTGAGGCCATTGGGCCAGGGCTAGGGGCTGCGTGCTTCGGCCCCTCCCACACAGTTTTGGGCGCCTGGAGCTACTGCACATGCGCGCCCACTGTAGTGCGCATGTGCAGAGGTCCCGGCACTGTTTTCAGCGCAGGGACCTGGCTCCGCCCCCTACAGCTCCTGCTGCACTGAGCTGCAAACGACCTGCAAGGAGTTGGAGAATCTGGAAGTTTTTTTTAGGCGCACTTTGTGGCGCGAAAAACGGGCGTCCAGGTCAGGACTGCGCCGTTCTAGGCGCGGCTCGAAACTTGGGCCCATTGTGTCCAATTCTGTGCACCACACTTTAGGAAGGATGTCAAGGCCTTGGAGAGGGTACCAAGGAGGTTTACTAGGGTGATACCAGGGATGAGGACTTCAGTTATGTGGAGAGATGGCAGAAAATATGGTTGCTATCCTGAGGGCAGAGAAGGTTAAGGGGAGACCTTATCGAGGTATTCAAAATTATGAGGGGTTTTGATCGAACAAATGGGGAGTAACTGTTTCCTCTGGCAAGTGGATCGGTAACCAGAAGTCTTATATTTAAAGTAATTGGTGAAATGAGGAGAAATGTTTTCAGACAGAGAGTTGTTTAGATCTGGAACACACTCCCTGAAAGGGTGGTGGAATCAGATTCCATTGGAACTTTCAAAAGGCAATCGGACATGTACTTGAAGAGGACTAATTTGCAGGGTTATGTGGAAAAGGTTGGGGTGTGGGACTAATTGGACAGCACTTTCAAAGAGCCAGCTCAGGCACGATGGGCCAAATAGTCTCTTTCTGAGCTACAAGATTCATTGGGCTCAAGTTTCGGCCTGAGTTGCTCCTATTTTTTTTGGAGCAACTAGTTTAGAATGGTGCATCTTAGAAATTGCAATTCTCTGCATTCAGTTTGCTCCAGTTCTACTCAGTTAGAATTGTTTCATTTTAGAACAGATTTTTTTTCCAAATGGGGGCGTATCCAGCCACTTACACCTGTTTTGTAAGTTTAGGCAGAGAAAACTTATTCCAAACTAACTTAGAATGGAGTAAGTGTAGATTTTTGTACGCTCAGAAAAACCTTGCCTACGCATATAAATCAGTCATAGGGAACGAGAGATTGGGGGAGAAGGGGGGGGAGTTTACAAACATTAAACACTTCACTTTTACAAATAAAGAGCCATCATCAATAATAAATGATAAATAAATCAATAATTAAACCGATAAGTCAATCCAAAAAAATTAATAAAAAATAAAAACAAATTTAAAAATCAATAAAAAATTAAGTTTCTACAACCGGGAGCCCTCCAACAGCGTGCTGGGACACCCCCTCCCAAACCCCCCCCCCCCCAGTGTCTCTCTCTCTCTCTCTCTGCCTCTGTCAGCGTCTCTCTCTCTGTGTTTCTGACAGCGAGGGATGGGGAGGGGGAAGAGGGGGAGGGAGAGGGAGTGAGAGGAGGAGAGAGGAGAGGAGGAGGAGAGTGAGGGAGGAGGGGGAAGGAGAGGAGGGTGGAGGGAGGAAGAGAGAGGAGGGGGGGAGGGAGGAAGGGAGAGGAGGGGGGAGGGAGGAAGAGGGAGGAAGGGAGGGGGGAGAAGAGAAGAGGAGAAGGAGGGGGTGGGGGGAAGGCTGAACTGGAGGGAGGGGGGTGAAGGCTGAAGGGGGGTGGGGGGGGGGGGGGGAGCTGAACAGGAGGGAGATCAGAGTCCCGATCTTCGCCCGGGGCGCCCATTCGGCCAGGGCGAGGGCCAGGCCCCTCCCTCGCAGCCTCAAGGCCCTGGAGCTACTGCACATGCGCGCACACTCAGCAAAATATGTGGAACTCCAATATGATATTTATACTATTTAGTAGGTTTGGGTAGTTATGGTGCTATGATATTGATGTTGTCAAGTCCACCACTTGTTTCAGTAAACACATTTGGAGACTTATGTTTATGGTTGTCTCAGAACAAACATTATATATTTTGTGTTCTTGTACATGTTCTTAAAGTGGCTAATTAAGGCACACTTCAAATATTGTGCGCCATTATGTACGTGTAAATGAAGCAATACGAAATTTGACTTCACAGTTCTAAAAGCAGAGCAGAATGGTGTCTTGAACCTCTAAAACTGCAACTTGGAGTTTCTGAAAACGGTTTAGACTTTGCTCTTTCAGCTTGTTGCATCATCTGAACTATTCAAACACATGACTGCCTTAAAATAGACCTTAAGCCAGCTGTTCCGAGAGACGAGCCTGAATCCATGGCCATCCAGCTGAAAGGCAGAAAATCTGTCAGAATCTTCAAAATTACTAATGCCGACACCATCAGCAGGTCAGGGCCACTGGAGGAAGCAGCGTGCAACGGCATACCACTGCAGGGAGCAGCACGTGCTGCTGCAGGAGGGCGACGGCTACAAAGCCAGGTCGCTGACTGCAGTGCGGGCAGGCACAGCAGGAGGGGCGAAGGAGTGGCGAGACTTTGTAGAGGGAAGTGACCGGGGCCCAGGAGAGACATGAATCTGGGGCCCAGGGGCAAGACGGGGCAGCCGACAATGCGATGTGTGTGCGCGCTCGGTCTGTGCAGCAGAGCAGGTCTCCAGTAGTCTTGGGTAATCCTTGCCACTGGACCAAGACCTAGCTCTGTCAAGCCCGTGTGGTGGCTGATATGCAATGGTCACTACACGTTAAAAAAATCCAAGCACAGGCATCTTCCACCCTTTGCGATGTAGTTTAGGAAATGGAATTATTAGGTCCTTCATTAAAACACCTGTGAACTCATCCTTTTTTGGCGTAGAAGTAAGTCATCCTCGTTTTGAGGGACTGCCAATGATGATGACGACTATAAATAGTATGTGGTTTCACTGGTGAGAGCATATTTTCTCGCTTCCCTTTCTGCCCTGAAGATGTTGACACCTTGCAGGAGTATAGTTCCATAGGCATCAGTTATCTTCTAGTACCTTGCCCAAGTACCCTCTATTCACATTAACCTTGACAGCGAGTGCCAGCAAGCTCTTCAACAACTGGGACATCACAGTTGAGCCTGATCCTACTCTCACCATACGTCCACACAATGCACACCTCCAGTAGGATCCACTAAAACAAGAGCCAGGTCCAATTTTCCCCTTCCTAACTCAAGGTCACTGAGGCTAATCGTACTGTCCCCTACAGCCGTCCTGTCCTCACTAAGATTAACCAACTCAGTACATAGAAACACAGAAAATAGGTGCATGAGCAGGCCATTCGGCCCTTCGAGCCTGCACCGCCATTCAATATGATCATGGCTGATCATGCAACTTCAGTACTCCATTCCTGCTTTCTCGCCATACCCACTGATCCCTTTAGCCGCAAGGGCCACATCTAACTCCCTTTGGAATATATCCAACTAACTGGACTCAACAACTTTCTGTGGTAGAGAATTCCACAGGTTCATAATTCTCTGGGTGAAAAGGTTTCTCCTCATCTCGGTCCTAAATGGCTTACCCCTTATCCTTAGACTGTGAGCCCTGGTTCTGGACTTCCCCAACATCGGGAACATTCTTCCTGCATCTAACTTGTCCAATCCCGTCAGAATTTTATATGTTTCTATGAGATCCCTTCTCATTCTTCTAAATTCCAGTGAGTATAAGCCTAGCCAATCCAGTATTTCTTCATATGTCAGTCCTGTCATTCCGGGAATCAGTCTTGTGAAGCTTCGCTGCACTCCCTCAATAGCAAGAACGTCCTTCCTCAGATTAGGAGACCAAAACTGCACACAATACTCAAGGTGTGGTCTCACCAAGGCTCTGTACAACTGCAGTAAGACCTCCTTGCTCCTATACTCAAATCCTCTCGCTATGAAGGCCAGCAACTCATTTGCTTTCTTTGCTGCCTGCTGTACCTGCATGCCTACCTTCAGTGACTGATGTACCATGACACCCAGGTCTCGTTGCATCTCCCCTTTTACTAATCTGTCCCCATTCAGATAATAATCTGCCTTCCTGTTTTTGCCACCAAGTGGATAACCCCACATTTATCCACATTATACTGCATCGGCCATGCATTTGCCCATTCACCTAACCTGTCCAAGTCACCCTGCAGCCTCTTAGCATCCTCCTCACAGCTCACACTGCCACACAGCTTAGTGTCATCTGCAAACTTCGAGATATTACATTAAATTCCTTCATCTAAATCATTAATGTATATTGTAATTGGCTGGGGTCCCAGCACTGAACCTTGCGGCACCCCACTAGTCACTGCCTGCCATTCTGAAAAAGGACCCATTTATTCCCACTCTTTGCTTCCTGTCTGCCAACCAGTTCTCTATCCACGTCAATACATTACCCCCAAGACCATGTGCCTTAATTTTGCACACTAATCTCGTGTGGGACCTTGTCAAAAGTCTTTTGAAAGTCCAAATACACTACATCCACTGGTTCTCCCTTATCTACTCTACTAGCTACATCCTCAAAAAAACTCCAGAAGATTTGTCAAGCATGATTTCCCTTTCATAAATCCATGCTGGCTTGGACCGATCCTAACACTGCTTTCCAAATGTGCTGCTATTACATCTTTAATAACTGATTCCAGCATTATCCCCACCACTGATGTCAGGCTAACCGGTCTATAATTCCCTGTTTTCTCTCTCCCACCTTTTTTTAAAAAGTGGGGTTACATTAGCTACCCTCCAATCCATAGGTACTGATCCAGAGTCCATGGAATTTTGGAAAATGACCACCAATGCATCTACTATTTCTAGGGCCATTTCCTTAAGTACTCTGGGATGCAGACTATCAGGTCCTGGGATTTATCGGCCTTCAGTCCCATCAGTTTCCCCAACACCATTTCCTGACTAATAAGGATTTCCCTCAGTTCCTCTTTCTTGCTAGACCGTCGGAGTCCCCTAGTATTTTCGGGAGGTTATCCATGTCTTCCTTCGTGAAGACAGAACTAAAGTATTTGTTCAATTGGTCTGCCATTTCCTTGTTCCCCATTATGAATTCACCTGATTCTGACTGCAAGGGACCTACATTAGTCTTCACTAATCTTTTTCTCTTCACATATCTATAGAAGCTTTTGCAGTCAGTTTTTATGTTTCCTGCAAGCTTACTCTCATACTCTATTTTCCCCCTCCTAATTAAACCCTTAGTCCTCCTCTGCTGAATTCTAAATTACAACTATTGTACATCCCTGTCTGGCGTAAAAATAAAACAGGAAAGGTGGCTCAACCGTGGCTAACAAGTGAAAGTGTGTTTCAAGACCAGGCCCTCAAAACTGTCACCAAGCTCATGGTCTACAGGACCGTAGTAATACCCGCCCTCCTGTATGGCTTAGAGACGTGGACCATGTACAGTAGACACTTCAAGTCGTTGGAGAAATACCACCAGCGATGTCTCCGCAAGATCCTACAAATTCCCTGGGAGGACAGACGCACAAACATTAGCGTCCTCGTCCAGGCCAACATCCCCAGCATTGAAGCAGTGACCACACTTGATCAGTTCCACTGGGCAGGCCACATAGTTTTCATGCCAGACACGAGACTCCCCAAGCAAGCGCTCTACTCGGAACTCGTCCACAGCAAACGAGCCAAAGGCGGGAAGAGGAAACGTTACAAGGATACCCTCAGGGCCTCCCTGATAAAGTGCGACATCCCCACTGACACCTAGCCATAGACCGCCCTAAATGGAGGAAGTGCATCTGGGAGGGCGCCAAGTTCCTCGAGTATCATCGCCGAGAGTATGCAGAAAACAAGCGCAGGCAGTGGAAGGACTGTCCAGCCACCTAAGAACTCATGCTAAGAGTGGAAGCAAGTCTTCTTCAATCCCGAGGGACTGCCTATGATGATGATGATTGCACGCGTCCCTAATTTCCTGTTTGATGCCATCCCCAACCTCCCAGTACTGTTTGGTGGTCTGTACACAACTCCCACTAACGTTTTCTGCCCTTTGGTGTTTCGCAGCTCCAGCCTTATAGATTCCACATCATCCAAGCTAATGTCCTTCCTAACTATTGCGTTAACCTCCTCTTTAACCAGTAACGCTACCCCACCTCCTTTTTCTATCCTTCCTGAATATTGGATGTTGAGTTCCCAGCCTTGGTTACCCTGCAGACATGTCTCCGTAATCCCAATTACATCATATCCGTTAACAACTATCTGCGCAGTTAATTCGTCCACCTTATTACGAATGCTCGTCGCATTGAGACTCATAGCCTTCAGGCTTGTTTTTTTAAACACTCTTTGTCCTTTTAGAATTATGTTGTAATGTAGCCCTTTTTGTTTTTTGCCCTTGATTTCTCTGCCCTCCACTCTTGCTTTTCTCCTTCCTACCTTTTGCTTCTACCCCCTTTTTACTTCCCTCTGCCTCCCTGCATAGGTTCCCATCCACCTGCCATATTAGTTTAACCCCTACCCAACAGCACTAGCAAACACTCCGTCTAGGACATAGGTTCCGGTATGTAGTATAGTATAATACAGACTGGGAAATAAGCATCTGATCTTCCTAGTCTCTGGCTCAGCTACTCAATGGAGAAAACTCTCAGCCATCAAGGAACATATGAGGGAGATGTCAACACCAAGATGTTAAAAGAAAATATCACAAAACTGAACAGGAATCAATGTGTCCAATCTTTTATGAATTCAGATTTTCTGCATACAGCAACTCAATTCCCTAGAGATCAAATTCAACTTGTACACAATTGTATTAACTTCACCTTTGTTAAGTCTCCACATGACATAATTACATTATCAATGTAATTTGGACTTAGTAGTACGATTCATAAATATTAAATCTTCTGGGGTTCATTTCTAGAGCAATAGAATTGAAAAGCAGAGAAGTTATGTTAAACTTATACAGAACCTTGGTTAGACCACACTTCTTTAGTGCACAGTTCTGGTTCCCATATTATAAAAAGGATATAGAGGCAATGGAGAAGGTTAAAAAAAAGTTTTACAAGGATGATACCAGGACTGATGGGTTATAAGTATCAGGAAAGACTGAACAGGCTGTGGGGCTCCTTTCTCTAGAAAAGCAGCTGAGGCGTGACCTAATAGAGGTCTTTTAAATTATAAAAGGTGTTTGACAGGATATATATGGAGATGATGTTTTCACTTGTGAGAGAATCCAAAACAAGGGGCCATAAATGTAAGATAGTCACTAATAAATCTAATAAGGAGAATGTGGAACTTGCTCCCACATGAAGTGGTTGAAGCAAATAGCAAGGATGCATTTAAGAGGAAGCTCGATAAGTGCATTAGGAAGAAAGGAATAGAAGGATATGCTGATAGTGTGAGATGAAGAGGAGTGGGAGGGTATAAACACCGGCATGGACCAGTTGGGCCCAATGGCCTGATTCTGTGCTGTAAATTCTATGTAAACCCTACAGGCCCAAGTTTCGAATGTTGATTAGAACGGTGCAACTTGATCACTTAAGTCTGGTGTTTACGAGAAAAAGCGCGCCAAAATCTTACCTCGGAATTCTCGGCTCCTCCAAAACCTTGGCGTGGCGCAGGGGGGCGGAGCAAGTTGTAGCGCAGCCAGCAGGGGAGCGGGGCTAGGGCCCAGCGTTGTTTTAAATATCGGCATCCTTGCACATGCACGTTACAACCTGCGCGCCTGCGCAATGGGTCTTCGACCTTGGCAATCGGCCATTTAAAGGGAGAACGTGGCACTCTGTTAAAGCGAGCTGGGGCTTTTGGGTGCAGGTACGGAAGGATTGAAAAGTATTTTAACTGATTCTTGGAGTGCAAAGGAGTGTAAATCCAGTATAGCAATGCAAGAACGTGCAGCGAGAACGAAGAACTTCTTGTATGAAGAAGTAGAGACACTTGTTAATGTCATTGAGGGGAGATGGCAGGAGCTGGAAACCAGCAACAGAGGCCGCACAAGGGTGGCCCCCAAAGAAATCAAGAAACTCTGGAACCTAGTTGCAGCCGAATACTGCGCAGTGGTGAATATCAGGAGATCTGGGAGCAAGTGTAAAAAGAAATGGCAGGACCTTGGTCAAGTTGTTTGTGTAAATAATATCTTCCTTTTCTCAATGGAATTGCAATTGTAAATGTGACCAGCTGTATATGTCCCACTCAGCAGAAAGGGACCCTCTCTAAAAAGTTATATTTTCATCTTTGTAGAAGAAATTGGCTCACAACAAAAGGGAACGAACACGAACAGGAGGCCGCCCGCCACCAACCCTTGGAACAGAGGATCGCTGCCATGATGAGTCATGCCTGGAGAAAAGCAATCAGTACAGCACAAGCTGGGCCCACATGCTTGGGAGAGGGTAAGACCTGAAAATGTATCGTGACCCTTCAAATCAACCTGCTGGCTAGCCTGCTATGTGCGAGACTACTCATGTCACCCATCCTGCCCACTCCTGTGCTGCTAACCATTTGACTGTTCGATTATATTTTGCAGAACATGATGCCAATTCAGAAGAAGATTCAGATGCGTGCGATCAAGACCAAGGCGGTGGTGGGGGGCATGGATGTGTGTTCAGGGGAGAATGTTAATCAGTCCATAGTGCAGGGCCTCACTCTCCCAAGACAATACCATGAGCTCTCGTCCAACATTCCACTTTTTTTATCTACCTCCCATCATTGCGCAGTGCTTTAAGTTCTGATGCGGCATGCCATAGTCTCCTCACGTACCCATCCACATTTAGTGATGTAAGTTCTAGTAAGACATTCCATGGTTTCACATTTTCCGAGGTAGAGGGTCCCAGTGGTGGTGGTGCAATGTAGCTTGGAACACCCAGGGCCCCACTATCAGAGGAAGCGGGTGGTCCCAGTGGTGGACATGGAATGCAGCGTGGAACACCCATCACCCCACTGTCAGAGGAAGCGGTCCCAGTGGCGGAAGTGGAATGCAGCGTGTAACACCCAGGGCCCCACTGTCAGAGGAAGCGGTCCCAGTGGTGGACGTGGAATGCAGCGTGTAACACCCAGGGCCCCACTGTCAGAGGAAGCGGTCCCAGTGGTGGACGTGGAATGCAGCGTGTAACACCCAGGGCCCCACTGTCAGAGGAAACGGTCCCAGTGGTGGAAGTGGAATGCAGCTTGTAACACCCAGGGCCCCACTGTCAGAGGAAGCGGGTGGTCCCAGTGGTGGACGTGGAATGCAACGTGGAACACCCATCGCCCCACTGTCAGAGGAAGCGGGTGGTCCCAGTGGTGGACGTGGAATGCAACGTGGAACACCCAGGGCCCCACTGTCAGAGGAAGCGGGTGGTCCCAGTGGTGGATGTGGAATGCAGCTTGGTAACACCCAGGGCCCCACTGTCGGAGGAAGCGGTCCCAGTGGTGGACGTGGAAAGCAGTGTGGAACACCCTGGGCCCCACTGTCAGAGGAAGCGGTCCCAGTGGTGGACGTGGAATGCAGTGTGGAACACCCTGGGCCCCACTGTCAGAGGAAGCGGTCCCAGTGGTGGACGTGGAATGCAGCGTGGAACACCCAGGGCCCCACTGTCCCACCCTGCGCCTTGCACTAGAGGGGTGCCGCGAGGCAGAGCCGGGGCGAGAGGAAGGAGAATCCGAATAGGCTCTCCTGAGATGCAGCGTTCAACAGATGCGCTTGAGGTTATTGCATTGGGTGTGGAGAGCAATGGCCTTATCTGTTCACTCGAGGGCACCATCAGAGGGGTCGGTGATGCGTTAACGCACTGACTGGACAAATAGCAGTTATGCCACGTGAACTGAATGCGGAAATCTCAGGAGCAGCACAAACACTAGCAGAGGCCATCAGGCAGTTAGCTGCTGCAATAAGGGCACACATCCCAGCCAATCAAATGTCACTCCCACTGCAATCCCGGTATCAGCCTCTGTAGAGACCCAAACTGGGACCCCCCCCTTCCCGCCGCCCCCTCTCTTCTCCTACGCACCCACCCCCCCCCACCCCCCATGAGGCAGTGCACATGCACCGAGGTGTGGACGAGAGCTGGGTGCAGCCTTTCTTTGCTGCTGGTGTTGATGTAGTAGTTGTTGATGCCACTGTTGATGTAGTAGTTGTTGATGCCACTGTTGTAACTGTTTTCAAATTGAAATTATTTACTAAGTTTTGTAACTTTACAAGTATATATGTGATCTTAGAGTTTTTAAGTGATCTTAAAGTGTAAATGTTCTCACATTTAATAAGTTGTTTAAATTTACTGCGTTAAAAGTTATCTTAAGGTTTTTCAGTGATCTTGTTCACAAATTGAAATTGTTTACTAAGTTTTGTAACTTTAAAACTTTATAAGTATTTGGAGTTTAAGTGATCGGAAAGAGTCGTATCAAATTAAATTTTGATACAAGAATGATTTTATTGCACTGAAGTAAAGTACATTGTAAAGATTTCAATGAAATATATTATACATTGAAAATGAATTATGACAAGAATGCTTTTATTATTGCACTAAAGTAAAGTACATTGCAAACGTTTCAATAAAGTTTATTACTTAACATTAAAACTGAATCATGGTCCATTATCATATCACCACATTTAGGAACACCCGTAAAAGATAGACGTCCCTCATCCCTTCAGTCATGCCTGCCTCCCGCACCTAGCCATGACCGAGGGGCGTGCTGGTGTGGCATGTCGTGGCTCGGAGATCTCTCCTGCTGCAGTGGAAGCCAGCGACTGATTGCCCTACAGTATCTGAGACGCACAGATCGGTCCTGCTGCTGGCTGCGAGGGTTTGAGTTGGGGGTGGGGGGGGGGGGCGGGGGGGAAAGAATGGTGTTGGGGGTGTAGGAATGAGGAGGGACACACAGAGCGAAGGGTTGGGAGGTGGTGGGGGGGGGGGCGGGGGGAAAAAAAAAGTGCTGTTGGGGATGTGGGAGACAGTGGTAGGTTAGGGTGGGTTACACCACGTTACTCTAACAGTCAGTCCCTGACAGAGGCACGTTAATGCCAGTTAGTTTTTACAAATGAGAGATAATCTAGTCCGAGGTGAGTTATTCAAGTAGGTTGGACTAATGGGGTATGATTATTTCCAAAGGATCAACTTAGCCACAATTAGGTGTTGATGTGTCTGCCTCAGCTGGGAGCCTACACTTGTTTATTTAGAAAAAGAGAAACAACTTTCCTTACTCAGCAGATATAAGGCAAAATATAATCGCAAGAGGTTTTAGGTCATTTTAAGTGATGTGTTTAATGCTTTAGTCCTTTGTGTTTAATGCTTCCCACCCCTCATCTCTGGATGTGCCTGCACTAAACTTAACTCTAGGTAAGGATTTTCAGAACTTACCAAAGTGAACACTTACTCCATTCTAAGTTAGTTTGGAGTAACTTTTAGCAGTGCAAAGTTCCAAAACAGGCCTAAGTGGCTGGACACATCCCCTTTTGGAAAAAAATAACTGAACTAAAACAAAATTAAACTAACTCACTAGAACTGGAGCAAACTAAATGTCGAGAATTGCAATTTTTAAGATACTCCAAACTAAACTAGTTGATCCAAAGAAATTGGAGCAATTCCACCCGAACCTTGAGCCCATATGAAGGTGCGGAATATTTTCACTGTAAAAATACTTCCTCTTCACCTGTTATACCCATGTTATTTAAGACTTTTTTCATCTGGCAGTCCCATGGAAACCCAGTATTTTGATTCGAATCACTGGCAAAGGTACCTCCATTGATGTCGACACAGATTCTGCCAGCAAGCGGTTCTGGAGTCAGTGGGGATCAGCATCTTTTTTAGTTGCCAATTGGATACTGTTTATACTGAGTTCAGACAGAACAGGGGCAGGGGGGGAGGAGGGGGGAAAAGAGAGAAAAATGCTGAGCAGCTTTGCTAGTCGACTGAAAATAACAGCTCTCTGAAACTGCAAGAAGGGACGACATTTTTTGTTTCTGGCTGAGTGTTTTTTGCAGTGATGTTACAGAACCAGTCCCCAATCCATTTGTCAAAGTATGTGAGCAAAATTAATATTTACATTGTTTGAAACTACCTAACTAAACAGACTACTAAAAATATCTGTATTTATAAATGAAGCATCAGTGCTGTTTTCTGCTCTTGTCTCGAACTGGAAAATTTGCTTCCAATTCCACTCTTCCCTCGCCTTCACATGGTCCATCTCTGACTCTTCCTTTCCTTTCCTCAACCTCGGTCTCCATTTCTGGGGATAAGCTATCGATCAATATCCACAAAAAGCCCAGTGACTCCCACAGCTACCTCCGGAGTACACTTCATCCCAAACTGCATCCTGTAAAGAACTCTATTCCATTCTTACCAGTTTCTCCGTCTCTGCCGCAGCTGTTCTGTTGATGG
Source organism: Pristiophorus japonicus (assembly GCF_044704955.1). Lineage (NCBI taxonomy): Eukaryota > Metazoa > Chordata > Chondrichthyes > Pristiophoridae > Pristiophorus > Pristiophorus japonicus. The sequence continues at coordinate 193,551,815 of NC_091979.1, read as the reverse complement.
CCCTTCCATAATAATGCTTCCAATAGGTCTTCCTTTTTCTGCAACTGAGGATTCCCCTCCACTGTGGTTGACAGGGCCCTCGACCGTATCTGTTCCATTTCATGCACTTCTGCTTTACCCCTTTCCCTCCCTCCCAGAACCAAAATAGGGTTCCCCTTGTTCGCACCTTCCATCCCCCAGCCTCCACATTCAATGGGTCATCCTCCACCCTTTCCGCCACCTCCAGCGTGATCCCACCAAACACATCTCCATCTCCGCTCTCCTCTCAGCGTTCTGAAAGGACCATCCCCTCCACGACACCCTGATCCATTCCTGTATCACCCCAACACTCACTCCCCTTCCCACAGCACCTTCCCATGTAAACGCAGGAGATACAACACCTGCTCTTTTACCTCTTCCCTTCCCACTAGGGCCCCAAACACTCCTTCATTTACTTGTACGTCTCTGAATTTAGTATACTCTATTCGCTGCTCACAACGCGGTCTTCTGTACATTGGGAGACCAAACGCCGATTGGGTGATCGCTTTGCGGAACACTTCTGTTCAGTTCACAATGTGACCCCAAGCTTCCAGTTACCTGTCATTTTAATACTCACCCCACTCTGGAATAGTGTAGGAGGCCAAGGTCAATGAAGCTCAAAGGAAGCTCTAGGATTTGCACCTCATCCTTCGGTTAGGCACTTTACAGCCTTTCAGACGGAGTTCAACAATTTCAGGTCATAACCTCTGCCCCCATTTTTACAATCGGCAGCTGTAGCTGATGATTCTGATATTCCCATTTACACCTCCTCTAGACCCATCTTTTGTTTCTTTACTTGTCCCATTACCATCTCATTTTGCCTTGCACCATCATCCCTTGTGTTATTTAATCTCTCCTACATTCCACCCTATCACAGACCTTCCCTTGTGTTAGTTCCTCCCCTTCCCCTCTTCTGTACTTGCTTAAAACTAGTTACATCGCTAGCTTTTTTCAGTTCTGGCGACAAGTCAATGACCTGAAACGTTACCTCTGTTTCTCTTTCCACAGATGCTGCCTGACCTGCTGAGTATTTACAGCATTTTCTGTTTTATTGCTAAAAATACCTTGCTGTATAATCTCTATCCCAAGTGAAAATTCTCAGGCATTCATATGCTTTTTCACAAAGTGGGTTTGTCCCTGTAATTTCTCACTTATACGGACACTGGGCTGAGCTCCTCATTCCTCTACTGGTAGTGAGGCAAAACTATGTTAGAGGGCAGTCATTCAGGACATTCTCAAACACCTGCTAACAGTTTTCTGAAGAACCACATTACAAGAGGCCCAAAAGCATACGCAGTTCGTCAAACCTCTCTGGTGAGTAATAAAAGATAGAAGAAACCAGACAGAAGTGACCAAAAGAACCTGGGTGATGTTATATATGTAAACCTTGTGTAACCACCAGATGGCACATCCCCCTGGAGTCCCAAGGGATCCCACAGTCCCTTGGGAGCACCTGTACTTAAGGAGGCCTCACAGGCTGGAGATGCACTCTGGAGACCTGTAATAAAAGACTACGGTCACACTTTACTTTGGGCTCAAAGTATCTGGTCAGACTCTTTATTCATACATAACAACTGGCGACAAGATACAGATGACGAACCCAACGATGCAGAGAACAGTAGGCATCCTGGAGAGATTTTCGGAGGGAGATAATTGGGAAACCTTCGTGGAGCGACTCGACCAATACTTCATGGCCAACAAGCTGGAAGGAGAAGCGAACACTGCCAAATGAAGGGCGATTCACCTCACCGTTTGCAGGGCACCAACGTATGGCCTCATGAAAAATATGCTTGCTCCAGCGAAACCCACAGAGAAATCGTACAATGATTTGTGCACACTGGTCCTGGAGCATCTGAACCCGAAGGAAAGGTTTCTGATAGCGAGGTACCGGTTCTACACCTACAAAAGGTCTGAAGGCCAGGAAGTGGTGAGCTAGGTCACCGAGCTAAGTCGCCTTGCAGGACATTGCGAATTTGGAGCACATGCTCAGGGACTTCTTTGTACTTGGCATTGGCCATGAAGTGATACTTCGCAAACTTTTGACTGCAGAGACCCCAACCTTGAGTAAAGCCATAGCAATAGCCCAGGCGTTCATTGCCACCAGTGACAATACCAAGCAAATCTCTCAGCACAGGAGTGCTGCTACAAGTACTGTGAACAAAGTAATGCTGTTTTCGAATCGCAACATACAGGGCAAGCCTCATATGCCTGCAGCTGCACGTCCGCAGATGTCTCAAAGTCCAACATCAAGGGTGATGAATGCAAGGCCATTAACACCTTGTTGGCGCTGTGGGGATGATGATCGTTTCCATTCATGCTGCTTCAAAGGATACCTTTGCAAGGGCTGTGGAACAATGGGACATCTCCAACATATGTGCAGGTGAGCTGCAAACCCTGCTAATCCTGCAAACCACCATGTTGCAGAGGAGGACAGATCCACGGCAGATCATGACGAACCAGAGCCTCAGGCCAAGGAGGCAGAAGTATATGGGATGCACACATTTACCACAAGTGTCCCCCGATAATGCTGAAGGTTGAATTAAATGGACTCCCGGTGTCAATGGAACCGGACACGGGCGCGAGCCAGTCCATTATGAGCAAAAAGACTTTCGATAAATTATGGAGCTGCAAGGTCTCAAGGCCAGTCCTGACTCCCATTCGCACTAAACTGAGAACTTACACAGAGGAATTGATCCCCGTAATCGGCAGTGCTACTGTAAAGGTCTCCTATGATGGAGCGGTGCACAAGTTATCACTCTGGGTGGTACCGGGCGATGATCCCACGCTGCTCGGCAGGAGCTGGCTGGGAAAGATACGCTGGAACTGGGACAACGTCCGAGCGCTCTCGTCCGTCGACAACACTTCGTGTGCCCAGGTCTTAAACAAGTTCCCCTCGCTGTTCGAATCAGGCATCGGGAAATTCCAAGGAGCAAAAGTGCAGATCCACTAATTCCGGGGGGCGCGACCCATCCATCACAAGGCGAGAGCAATACCGATCAAGCTGGACCGACTGCAACGAGAGGGCATCATTTCGCCAATCGAATTCAGTGACTGGGCCAGTCCGATTGTTCCAGTCCTGAAGGGAGACGGCACCGTCAGAATCTGTGGTGATTACAAAGTAACTATCAAATCGTTTTTCCCTGCAGGATCAATACCCACTACCAAAGGCAGACGACCTTTTTGCGACGCTGGCGGGAGGAAAGGCGTTCACGAAGCTGGACTTGACCTCGGCCTACATGACGCAGGAGCTGGAGGAATCATCGAAGGGCCTCACCTGCATCAGCACGCACAAAGATCTCTTCATTTACAACAGATGCCCATTTGGGATTCGATCAGGCGCAGCGATATTCCAGAGAGACATGGAAAGCTTACTGAAGTCGATCCCACGCATCGTGGTCTTCCAGGACAACATCTTGGTTACAGGTCGAGACACAGTCGAGCATCTGCAGAACCGGTAGGAGGTTCTTAGTCAGTTCAACCGCGAGGGGCTCAGGTTAAAACGCTCGAAGTGCGTTTTCCTGGCGCCTGAAGTGGAGTTCCTGGGGAGAAGAATCGCGGCGGACGGTATCAGGCCCACCGATTCTAAGACGGAGGCAATCGAGAACGCACCGAGGCCACAGAATGTGACGGAGCTGCGGTCGTTACTAGGACTCCTGAACTACTTTGGTAACTTCTTACCGGGTCTCAGGTTAGAACCACTACACGCTTTACTGCATAAAGGAGACGAATGGGTATGGAGTAAAAGCCGAGAAAATGCCTTTGTAAAAGCTGGAAAACTGTTATGCTGAAAAAATTGCGTGTGTTGTATGCATTTGGAACTAGCATGTGATGCGTCATCATACGGTGTCGTGTGTGTATTGCAACAAGCTAATGAATCAGGTAAAATTGCATCCAGAAGTCTGTCTAAGGCGGAGAGGGCCAACAGCATGATTGAAAAAGAAGCGTTAGCGTGTGTTTATGGAGCAAAGAAAATGCATCAATATCTGTTTGGGCTCAAATTTGAATTGGAAACTGACCATAAGCCACCGATATCCCTCTTTTCTGAAAGTAAGGGGATAAATATGAATGCATCCAGAGTTGTCTGCATACAACTACGCCATCCGTCACAGGCCAGGCACAGAAACCTGTGCCGATGCTCTCAGTAGGCTGCCATTGCTCACCACGGGGGTGGAAATGGCACAGCCCGCAGATTTAGTCATGGTAATGGAAGTATTCGAGAGTGAGCAATCACCCGTTACCGCCTGACAGATTAGAACCTGGACGAGCCAGGACCCCTTACTGTCCTTCGTAAAAAAACTGTGCGCTTCACGGGAGCTGGTCCAGTGTCCCATTAGAAATGCAGGAAAAGATAAAGCTGTACCAGCTGCGCAAAGATGAAATGTCTATAGAGGCAGACTGCCTTCTGTGGGGTAATCGGGTAGTGGTACCCAAACAGGGCAGGGACACTTTCATTAGTGATCTCCACAGTACACACCCAGGCATTGTAATGATGAAAGCGACAGCCAGATCCCACGTCTGGTGGCCCGGTATCGATGCGGACTTAAGAGTCCTGCGTGCACAAATGTAACACATGTTTACAGTTAAGCAATGCACCCAGGGAGGCGCCACTACTTTTATGGTCTTGGCCCTCCAAACCATGGTCAAGAATTCATGTCGACTATGCAGGCCCGTTTTTGGGTAAAATGTTCCTAGTGGTTGTAGATGCATACTCCAAATGGATTGAAAGTGAGATAATGTCAGCAAGCACGTCCGCTGCCACCACTGAAAGCCTGCGGGCCATGTTTGCCATGCGCGGCCTGCCTGATGTCCTTGTGAGCGACAACGGGCCATGTTTCACCAGTGCTGAGTTCAAAGAGTTCATGACCCACAATGGGATCAACCATGTTACATCTGCCCCGTTCAAACCAGCATCCAATGGTCAGGCAGAGAGAGCAGTGCAAACAATCATGCAGAGCTTGAAGAGGGTAACTGAAGGCTCGCTGCAGACTCGCCTATCCCGAGTCCTGCTTAGCTACCGCACGAGACCCCACTCACTCACTGAGATTACACCCGCTGAGCTGCTCATGAAAAGAGCACTCATGACAAGGTTCTCGTTAGTCCACCCTGATCTACACGAACAGGTAGAGAGCAGGCGGCTTCAACAAAGTACATATCATGATAGCGCAAATGTGTTACACAAAATTGAAATTAATGATCCTGTATTTGTGTTGAACTATGGACAAGGTCCCAAGTGACTTCCCGGTACTGTTGTGGCCAAAGAGGGGAGTAGGGTGTTTCGGGTCAAACTTTCAAATGGACTCATCTACAGGAAACACTTGGACCAAATCAAACTCAGATTCACAGACTATCCAGAGCAACCCACATTAGACCCTACCTTTTTTGACCCCCCAACACACACACCAGTGGCAACCAATACAGCGGTTAACCGTGAAGCAGAACCCATCACCCACAGCAGCCCAGCAGGACTCATCACACCAGGCAGTCCAGCAAGCCCAGCTGCACAGCAGCCCAGCGAGGGCCCAACAAACGACTCACCAAAACCAGCATTTACACCAAGCAATTAAACCAAGACGATCAATCATAGAAAGGCCCCAGATCGATTCACCTTGTAAATAGTTACACTATTGACTTTGGCAGCGGGGGTGGGGGGGGAAAGTGTTGCTATATATATATAAACCTATAAGTACCTTGTGTAACCACTAGAGGGCTCATTCCCTGGTCCCAAGGGATCCCAGAGTCCCTTGGGAGCACCTGTACTTCAGAGTGCCTCTCCAGTCTGTGAGGCCTCCTTGAGACCTGTAATAAAAGACTAAGGTCACACTTTACTTTGAGCTCACAGTATCTGGTCAGACTCTTTATTCATACACAACAGGGGAGATGGAGAATGTTTTTTTTATTAACACAGCGAGTTATGATGATCTGGAATGCACTGTCTAAAAAGGTGGTGGAAGCAGATTCAACAGTAACTTTCAAAAGGGAATTGGATATATTAGTAAAGTTTGCAGGGCTATGGGGAAAGAGCAGTGGTGTGGCACTACTTGGATAGCTCTTTCAAAAAGCCGGCACATGCAAGATGGCCCAAATGGCCGCTTTCTGTGATGATTCTTTGAAAAAAATGATTTGACAAATTGCTACTGACACTAATGGGTGGATAGATCGTGACGCAACAAAATCACCTCCCACTCACACCCCCCAGCAGGAATGTGATTAAGTATAGGAACCATACTCAAATCCTGATGAGCTATTCTCCCTTTCAACAACTGGTCATCATGCTCTTCTTCACCACACTCTTCTCCATCACACTTCTGCACAATGACACAGATCTTTTCCAACTGGGCCATGGTGAAATAACAATTCCTGCTATCATTATTCCGATCAATTATTCTCTGAGTCAGGCCAGCAGTGTTTGGGGCTGACAGCGGTCAGGTAAGTAACCATTCGCTGAAGATGAATTATCTGCCCATTTACAAGTGCTGAGCTCATAAATCATAAAGAAGGAATTTCTTCTCCCAGAGGGTTGTGAATCTCTGGAATTCACTGCCCAAGGAAGCAGTTGAGCCTAGCTCATGCAATGTATTCAAGTCACAGATAGATAGATTTTTAACCAATAAGGGAATTAAGGGTTATGGGGAGCGGGCGGGTAAGTGGAGCTGAGTCCACGGCCAGATCAGCCATGATTTTATTGAATGGCGGAGCAGGCTCGAGGGGCTAGATGGCCTACTCCTGTTCCTAATTCTTATGTTCTTATATTAAATTCCAAAAGCTGAAATGGGCTCTCAGATTAAATATTTGCATTTTGTCTGTTGGTACAAAGATCAAAAGATTAATCCCGTTATTTAAAAAAAATATTTGTACACACGAACGATGATAATATTCTTAAATTCTGGATTCCAATGCTTATCAATCATTCTGTTTTAGTTTTTGAAGTTTACTCCTATGTGTTACAACAGTCAGGCCAATGTAAAACACGACATTCTTAATTATCTGCTAAATTCCATTGGTTCCAATGGGGATCCCCTCCATTATCCAGATAATTAGAAGCCAATGAATTAAAATAGTTAATTTTATAAAATATTAGGCGGTTCTTCTTTTCCGGGAGTAATGAGCCAGCTGGTGTAGTGGATGCTGATTCTCTACATGCCTTCAAGAGGGAACTGGAGCGGTTCTTGACTGAGGCAGAGATCGCAGCATGTGAAAGGTAAGTATCTTTATAGATAACACCTGGTCCGCGTGATCTCCTAGACAGGTTTCCCTCTCCTGTGTGTGGTAGCACGGAGTGCAGCAGCTCAGAGTGGGAAATCTGAGAGTTTGGTAAGTGGGAGAGTTTTAAGGGTTAATCTCTTTTAAACCAGTTGGAGGATGGTGGCAATTGCTAGTAGCTTCTAAGAAAGATTAACAGTTAAATATTTAGGATTCTTTCAGGCTTAAGCAGAGACAAACTAGCTAGCTCTCCAGTAATTAGCCAGTTAGTTAAAACTAGTTAAAACCGGTTCTTTAAACAACTGACTAGTGGTGACTCATCTGAGCCACGAGCAGTTTAAAAACAGAGGCAGCAGCTCAGAGTGGGAAACCTGAGTGTTTGGTAAGTGGGAGAGTTCGGTGAAGTGGGGGCAGGAGGTGTGGCTTTGCCTTGTTTTTCCTAACTTTTTCTGCAGAGTGGCCGTGTACCTGAGCGGGAGTAGACTGAGGCCCGAGTGTGGGGATCAAAGCCACAGCAGACGGCCAGTGTGATCTCCTGGACTAGTTCCGATCGCCTGGTAGGGGCGGAGAGGAATTTTCCCAGATTTTTTTCCCCAATTGGCCTGGGTTTTTTATCTGGTTTTTTGCCTCTCCCAGGAGTTCGCACGGTTCCGGGTGGGGAGAACTCTGCTGTGTGACATCGCAGATAAGGCAGGTAAATAACTGGTAGTGATTGAGGGGTAAGTTTCTCTTTTAAATTAACATATAGCATATAACTAAATTCTAAAAACAAAAATGTATTTGTTTAACTAATTTAATAAACTATATAAGGTAAATACTTTGATTAACACTAAACTATTAAATAATGGGAAAACAGGAGATGTGTTGCTGCTGCAATATGTGGGAGCTTCTGGACGTTTTGGTCCGGGGCGACTACATCTGTGGTAAGTGTCTGCGGCTCGATGAACTTTCGCTCCGAGTTGAAGAGCTGGAGTCTGAGCTGCAGACACTGCGAGACATCAGGGAGGGAGAAAGTTACATGGACCTTTTGCTCCAGGAGGCAACCACACCCTCTAGATTAAATACTTTAGAATTGACACGTGGTCAGGGACAGGAGGGTGTGACTGCGAGTGAAGCAGGTACGGGGATCCAGGAGGTAGTATTTGCAGGAGCCTCAGTCCCTGCACTTGCCCAATAGATTTGAGGTTCTTGCAACCCTTGTGTGCAGACTGCGGGGTGGACAAGCAGACTGACCAAAGCACCGTGGTGCAGAAAGCCATTCAAGTGGGGGGAGTAAAGAGGAAGGTGGTTGTAGTAGGGGACAGTATAGTTAGGGGGATAGATAGGGTTCTCTGCAGCCAAGAGCGTAGTCCCGAAGGCTGTGTTGCCTACCTGGTGCCAGGGTAAAGGACATCTCCTCCGGGCTGGAGAAGAACTTGGAGTGGGAGGGGGAGGATCTAGTTGCAGTGGTTCACGTAGGTACCAATGACATAGGTAGGACTATGAAAGAGGTTCTGCTGAGAGAGTTTGAGCAGCTAGGGACTAAATTGAAAAGCAGAACCACAAAGGGTAACAATCTCTGCATTATTACCTGAGCCACAAGCAAATTGGCATAGGGTCAATAGAATCAGGGAGATGATTGTGTGGCTCAGAGGTTGGTGTGGGAGAAGTGGGTTTTGATTCGTGGGGCACTGGAAAGAGAGAGCTGTTCTGTGGGGACGGATTACACCTGAACTCTGAACGAGGCTGGGACCAGAGTTCTAGCGAATCGAATAACTAGGGAGGTAGACAGGGATTTAAATTAAATAAGGAGGGGTGGGTCCCAGTGGAGAGAAATCTAGAATGCTAAAGAGAAAAGAAAAGGAAGCAATGCAGGAAAGTGATCTGTGGTAAGGATAACCAGATTGTCAGTAAGGGACAGAGCATATAAACAAGAGTGCACTAACAAATAGGGTCCAGGTAAGAAAAAATAGCTAAGATAAATAGGGCTATAGTGCAAAATAAAGTTCCGATGTCTAATAATGTTAAAGACAAATCTAAAAGCACTGTTATCTGAATGCACGAAGCATCTGTAATAAGGTAGACGAATTAACAGCGCAAATAGATGTAAATGGATACGATATAGTTGCAATTACGGAGACATGGTTGCAGGATGACCAGAGTTGGGAACTGAATATCCAAGGATATTCGATATTTATTTAGGAGGGACAAGCAAAAAGGAAAAGGGGGTGGTGTGATGTTGTTAGTAAAGGATGAAATCAGACTAATATTGAGAAAGGATATTGGCTCAGAAAATCAAGATGCAGAATCAGTCTGGGTGGAGTTAAGGGACAGAAAACATTGGAGGGAGTTGTCTATAGGCCTCCAAACATTAGTGGCAATGTCGGGACGGCATCAAACAGGAAATTAGAGATGCATGTAACAAGGATACTACAGTAATCGTAGGTGACTTTAATCTACATATAAACTGGCCAAACCAAATTAGTAATAATACTGTGGCAGATGAATTGCTGGAGTGTGTACGAGATGGTTTTTTAGACCAGTATGTTGAGGAGCCTACTAGGGAACAGGCTATCCTAGATTGGGTATTGTGTAATGAGAAGGGGTTAATTAACAGTCTTGTTGTGCAGGGTCCTTTAGGGAAGAGTGACCATAACATGATTGAATTCTTTATTAAGATAGAAAGTGAAGTAGTCCAATCCGAAACTAGGGTCCGAAATCTAAACAAAGGAAACTACGAAGGTATGAGGAATGAACTGGCTATGATACATTGGAAAGATTCATTAAAAGGCATAACGGTGGATAAGCAATGGCAAACATTTAAGGAACGAATGCATGAATTGCAACAGTTATACATTCCTTTCAGGTGCAAAAACTTAACAGGAATAGTGGCCTAACCATGGCTAACAATAGAAATTAAGGATAGTATTAGATCCAAAGAGGAGTCATACAAAGTTGACAGAAAAAGTAACAAGCCTGAGGATTGGGAGCAGTTTAGAATTCAGCAAAAAAAGGACCAAGAGATTGATTAAGAGGGGAAAAAAGAGAGTATGAGAGTGAACTTGCAAGGTACATAAAAACAGACAGCAAACGTTTCTACAAGTACTTAAAAAGAAAATTAAAGACAAATGTAGGCCCTTTACAGTCAGAAATGGGAGAAATTATAATGGGGAACAAGGAAATGGTAGAACAATTAAATAAATACTTTGGTTCTGTCTTCACGGAAGAGGACACAAATAACGTCCCAGAAATGCTAGGCAACCAAAGGTCTAGTGAGCCAGAGGAATTAAAAGAAATGATTATTAGTAAGAAAATAGTGCTGGAGAAACTAAAGGGACTGAAAACCAATAAACCCCCAGGGCCTGATAATCTGCATCCCAGAGTACGAAAAGAGGTAGCCATGGAAATAGTGGATGCATTGGTTGTCATTTTCCAAAATTCTATAGATTATGGAATAGTTCCTGCAGATTGGAGGGTGGCAAATGTAACATCACTATTTAAAAAAGGAGGGAGAGAGAAAATAGGGAAATACAGACCTATCAGTAGTAGGGAAAATGCTCGAGTCTATTATAAAGGATGTGATAACAGCACACTTAGATAATATCAATGGAATTAGACAAAGTCAACATAGATTAATGAAGGAAAATCATATTGACAAACCTACTGGAGTTTTTTTGAGGATGTAACTGAATTGAATGCATTGAAAATTAGTTAACTGACAGGAAACAGAGTCGGAATAAACAGGTCATTTTCGGGGTGGCGGGCAGTGACTAGTGGGGTGCCACAGGGATCAGTGCTTGGGCCCCAGCAAAATTAGGTGGGGTTGTGAGGAGGATGCAAAGACGCTGCAAGGCGATTTAGATCGGTTGAGTGAATGGGCAAACACATGGCAGATGCAGTATAACATGGATAAATGTGAAGTTATCCACTTTGGTAGGAAAAACAAAGATAAAGTATTATGGTGATAGCTTGGGAAATGTCGATGTACAAAAGGATCTGGGTGTCTTGTACATCAGTCATTGAAAGCAAACATGCAGATGCAGCAAGCAGTTAGAAAGGTAAGTGGTATGTTGGCCTTCATTGCAAGAGGATTTGAGTACAAGATGTCTTACTGCAGTTATACAGGGCCTTGGTGAGACTACTCCTGGATAGTGCGCGCAGTTTTGGTCTCCTTACCTAAGAAAGGATATACTTGCCATCGAGGGAGTGTAGCGAAGGTTCAACTGGACTGATTCCTGGGATGGCAGGACTGTTGTATGAGGAGAGATTGGGTCGACTTGGCCTGTATTCACTAGAGTTTAGAAGAATGAGGGGGGATCTCATTGAAACGTATAAAATTCTGACGGAGCTGGACGTTTCTCCTGGCTCAGAAGTCTAGCACAAGGGGTCATAGTCTCAGGATACGGAGTAGGAAATTTAGGACTCGGAGGGTGGTGAACCTGTGGAATTCTCTGCCACAGAATTCTATGGAGGCCAAGTCACTGAATATATTTAAGTGGACAATAGATTTCTAGACAAAAAATACCAAGGGGTATGGGGTGAAAGCGGGAATATGGTGTTGATATTGAACAGCGGTGCAGGCTCGAAGGGCCCAATGGCCTATTCCTATTTTCTATGTTTCTATGAATCTTCCAGAATATTTTTCCCTTCAGCCCGTGTGTTTTTCTCTCTTTTCCCCCCCTCTCCTAGTAGACTATATGGCTCCTGGGGCAGTGATGTGAGGGGTGGGGAAGGAAGTGCTTAGCCGCAATGCGCCAGCTAACCTGGTGTGGGGCAGGCTTGATGGACCATCTGGTCTTTTCCTGCCCATCAATTTCGGATGTTCGTATAAAGCCATTCTCAGTAAAGGTTTAGCTAACTTGAGCTATTAGGAAATATTCCATGAAAACTTTCTAAGCTAGCGAAGAGCTGACCCTAGCCAGATCAAACTGCAGAGTCCCTACATTCCCAGTGATCACTGCCTCATGCTGCAGGTCATGGGCATCTGATGTTCCATTTCATGCTACCCACTCTCGTCTACCATCTCATTGAATTGCCCCTACCTAAAACCAACAAACATCAATCTATAAAGATTCCTACAGTTTGGCACTGAGGGTCTGACAACATTATTACACCCATCAAAATTAATTAGTAAATCACAGACTTTTCCATTCAATCCAATCTAGCAACACTCTGCAAAGTTCCTGTTTAAGTATCACATGCTTCCCCAAGTTCAATAGGATTAAACTTTTTACTTGAAACTTGCTTAACATACCTTGTGGGAGGTTTTTCAAAATCAACATCAAGAAACTTTTCATATGTTGCAACAAAGCTCTCCAGCCACAGCTTAAGATAGTCTGGGTCCTTCTGTAATCAGAAAAAAAATATACAAGCAAAGCATGAATTCACGTTTTTTTTCATTCAAACAATTGCTGCACATACTCGAACCACATTAATTTATCGAGTGTCACACACGGGGATAAAAATGCCAGATCTGGCACCAAACCCACACTTCCGATACTTTATTTTCCATTAAATCCACAAAAGGTCTTAGAAAGAATTTGATACATATGCGATTTCTCAGTTTTATTTCAACCTCGCTAGTTACTGGGAGACTCTGTTTACTTTACACAGACTCAAGCTCTCGGAAATATTACGAGTTGTTTGGACTTGCAACTTTGGATGTGGTGTCACATGTGAATAGATGCCTGGTGTCACTCTGCTGTTCAACAAGTAGTAACTGTACAACTCCATTAAGGGCTGGAAGAATCGTACAGTGGCCAGCCCCATGGCGAAGTACTTGTCTCACTAAATTCGACATTGGCAATTCAGAAGGACTGAAAGGAAAAGGAGGTGGGGTAGCTCTGTTAATAAAGGATGGGATCACTGCATTAGTGAGAAACGATATTGGCGCAGAGGATCAAGATGTTGAATCAGTTTGGGTGGACATAAAGAATAATAAGGGGAAAAAGTCACTGGTGGGGAGTCTAAAACCTTGGCTACTCTGTAGGACAGAGTATAAATCAAGAAATAATGGAGGCTTGTAATAAAGGAACAGCAATAATCATGGGTGATTTTAACCTCCATATTGATTGGACAAAGCAAATTGTCCAGGGTAACCTTGAGGAAGAGTTCAGTGTGTATCCGGGATAGTTTCCTTGAACAGTACGTTGCGGAACCAACCGTGGAGCAGGCTATCTTGGATTTGTTAGAGTGTAATGAGACAGGATTAATAAATGATCTCATAAGTAAAGGATCCTCCAGGAATGAGTGACCATAACATGGTTGAATTTCAAATCCAGTTGGAGAGAGAGAAAGTTGGTTCTCAAACCAGGGTCCTAAGCTTAAACAAAGGAGACTACAAAGGTATGAAGGCAGAGTTGGCTAAAGTGAACTGGGAAAATAGATTAAAGTATATACCGGTTGATGAGCAGTGGCAGACATTTAAGGAGATATTCCATAACCCGCAACATAAATATCCCAATGAGAAGGAAAGACTGTAAGAGAAGGGATAACCATCCATGGCTAACTAAGGAAATAAGGGAAACTATCAAATTGAAAACAAGGACATACAATGTGGCCAAGATGAATGGGAGGCCAGAGGATTGGGAAACTTTGAAAAGCCAGCAAAGAACGACTAAAAAAAAAAGAGGGAAGATAGATTATGAGTAAACTAGCAGAAAATATAAAAAGATAGTAAGAGTTTCTCCAGGTACATAAAAAAGAAGAGTGGCTAAAATAAATGTTGGTCTCAGAGGATGAGACTGGGGAATTAATAATGGAGAACAGGGAAATTGCAAAGATGTTGAACAAATATTTTGTATCGGTCTTCATGGTAGAAGACACTAAAATCATCTCAATAATGGATAATCGAGGGGCTATAGGGAGGGAGGAACTATCACTAATGAAGTAGTACTCGGTAAAATAATGGGACTAAAGGCGGACAAGTCACCTGGACTTGATGGCTTACATCTTAGGGTCTTAAAAGAGGTGGCCGCAGAGATAGTGGATGCATTGGTTGTAATCTACCAAAATTCCCTGGATTTCGGGGGCGGTCCCAGCGAATTGGTAAACCTCAAATGTAATGCCCCTATCTGTTGTTGGGAAAATGCTAGAGTCCATTATTAAGGAAGCAGTGGTGGGACATTTGAAAAAGCATAATTCTTTGGTTTTATGAAAGGAAAATCGTGTTTGACAAATTCGCTGGAGTTCTTTTGAGGATGTAACGAGCAAGGTGGACAAGGGGGAACCAGTGGATGTGGTGTATTTGGATTCCAGAAGGCATTTGATAAGGTGCCACATAAAAGGTTACTGCACAAGATATAAGTTCACGGGGTTGGGGGTAATATATTAGCATGAATAGAGGATTGGCTAACTAACAGAAAACAGAGAGTCGGAATAGATGGGTCATTTTCCGGTTCGCAAACAGTAACTAGTGGGGTGCCACAGGGATTGGTGCTGGGTCCTCAACTATTTACAATCTATATTAATGACTTGAATGAATGGACCGAGTGTAATGTAGCCAAATGTACTGATGATACAAAGATGGGTGGGAAAGCAAGTTGTGAGGAGGACACAAAAAATCTGCAGAAGGATATAGACAGGCTAAGTGAGTGGGCAAAAATTTGGCAGATGGAGTATAATGTGGGAAAATGTGAGGTTATCCACTTTGGCAGAAAAAAATGGAAAAGCAAATTATAATTTAAATGGAGAAAAATTGCAAAGTGCTGCAGCACAGAGGGACCTGGGGGTCCTTGTATATGAAACACAAAGTTAGTATGCAGCAACAGCAAGTAATCAGGAAGGCAAATGGAATGTTGGCCTTTATTGCAAGGGGGAGAGAGTATAAAAGCAGAGAAGTCCTGCTACAACTGTACAGGGTATTGGTGAGACTACACCTAGAGAACTGCGTATAGTTTTGGTCTCCGTATTTAAGGAAGGATATATTTGCATTGGAGGCTGTTCAGAGAAGGTTCACTCGGTTGATTCCGGAGTTGAGGGAGTTGATTTATGAAGATAGGTTGAGTAGGTTGGGCCTATACACATTAGTGATCTTATTAAAGATATGAGGAGGCTCGACAAGGTGGAAGCAGAGGGGATATTTCCACATAGGGGAAACTAAACTAGGGGGACATAGTCTCAGAATAAGGGGCTGCCCATTTAAAACTGAGATGAGGAGGAATTTCTTCTCTTGTAAATCTATGCCCCAGAGAGCTGTGGAGTCTGGGTCTTTGAATATATTTAAGGCAGAGATGGACAGATTTTTGAGCGATAAGGGTTATGGGGAGTGGGCAGGGAAGTGGAACTGAGTCCATGATCAGATCAGCCATGATCTTATTGAATGGTGGAGCAGGCTCGATGGGCCAAATGGCCTAATCCTGCTTCTATTTCTTATGTTCCTATGTAAAGAAGCAATACTCAACTAATTTGTACTACCTGTATTTCAATCGATGGGTAATTGTCATCACGACAATGGGTAAAAGTCTTCACACAATTTTTATTTTTAAGAGGGAGAGAAAACTCCTCCTCAGACAGATATCCAATAAGCTTTTAACTTCATGTTAATTTGCATTCTTTTTCATCTGCTCCCCATTCAGAAACACTGACTGCTGATGCACAATAAAATAAATCTGTCTGGAGTGAAGGAGATTTTAAAAACTGTGATCCAATGTTTATTAAAAGGAACTTCAAGAGTTTAGCAGGATAATTAATTTATACTGATGGTAATTTATACTAAACCATCCTATTGTACCGTCATTCAATTCTGGTGGTAACTTAACTGCTGGCCTTTCAACCCTCTGGCATGTAGCATCATTCCCAGTATATAGACAATTGTAGAATCTTACTGCACAGATGGAGACCCATTCAGCCCATCCTCATCGTGCCTGTGTCACTTTGAGCTATCCAATTGGTTCCACTCCTTTGCTCTTTCTCCATAAGCCCTGCAAATTTTTCCTTTTCAAGCCTATATCCAATTCCCTTTTGAAAGTTACTACTGAATCTGCTGCCGCCACCCTGGCAGTGAACTCCAGATCATCATAACTCGCTGCGTACAAAGAATTCACCTCAATGTTGCTCAAAATCTCATCGTTTGTGTCGTTATGGACAATTTATTTTATAAAAGTGATTAGACTTTTTAAAAGCACAATTTCCGCTCCTCTCTGCTCCATTGTTTATTTATTCCTTAACAAGTTGTTACCTGGTTTTGGTCGTCAACTGAATAATTTACATTCACTAGTCAGATAAACTTTTCCAAAAAGAGCTCGGAGTTCTAAGAAACTCTGTGCTGCCACCATGCTGTTCTGGACAATGCTGAACCAGCTGGTAGACTTAAGGCTGTTCCTCTGCTGTTTACAGTGCAATATTTGTGGATGTTGTACAATCAGTAATACAAACAAGGGAATTAGATAGTATAGTTTTATTTCAATAATAATAAACTTTTTATGTCACAGGATAGTTTAGCAATTCAAATAGATTAAAATATGCCATTTTCACTGGCTAGACTCCAAATCAAGAATTAAATCAGCATTTGGTGAATGAAAGCTGAAATTGCAATAATTTCTGAGAATGGGGGGATAGCTATGATAAAACATTTGATTATAAACTAAAACAAACAGATAGAACAGTTAAAACTGTGCGTCAATTCTGGCCTCTTGCGCGTCCCCAGTTTCCTTCACCCCACCATTGGTGGGCGTGCCTTCAATCGTCAAGGCCCTAAGCTCTGGAATGCTCTCCCTGAACCTTTCCACCTCTCACTCCTCCTTTAAGACACTCCTCAAGACCTACCTCTGAACAACCTGTACTACTATCTCCTTATGTGACTCGGATAATGCTTCTGTGATGCACCTTGGGATATTTTATTACGTTAAAGGGGCTATATAAATGCAAGTTGTTATTTTACTACTATCTTTCCTTTAAAAGAGATAATACAAAGCCAGCACTGCCACAGAACTGCAGTACGCCCAGAAAGTCAATCAATTAGCATGAATTCCTATTCGTCACTCAAAGGATTAATTTATCTCCAGCCACATTTGATAAAAATATCTTCCAATCTACATGGTGTCATCATAGTCAAAAAGCTGGAAAATCCATTCTGTCGTGACCAAAAGGTTTCGGTCACATCACAGAGGAGCTTGCCTCAGTCTTCCCTTCCCCCACACACAATTATGAAAAGAAGCTGAATGAACCCCAACTCATCAAAATCAATTGGAAGCAAAAGTACAGCAATAGCTTAGGAATGATTGTGTTTCTTCTTAGCTTAACAAAAACAGGAAACTAAACAGATAGCAAAAGGTTCTAACCATCACTTCCACATAAACTGTGGAAATGCCAGTGTTCAATGACAAGCAGCTAGGGGCTAACAAAACCCTTGAACAACAGGGAACAGTAAGTTACTATGTCAGCAACAAGACTGTTACCCATGTGTGTGGAACACAGCATGTGGCCAAGTCTTGCACCTCGATTGGGATCTTGCTGCAACTCCTGTAATCACACTGGGCTCCGACACAACATGACAAGTCAACAACTTAGCTGCCCGATATTTCACACACCCAAAACTCCAAATGAATACCTATAAAGACACTGATACTATATTGAACCAACCTGAAAAACAACTGATGTAATGTTTCTTCAATACATTCTAATAGAGTATTAAGGGGGATATCAAACATAGGTTCCAGTGATAAACAAAGTTTAATGCAAAATGTGACTTTTTTTTTAAATGGCAGTCGTGAATGATGGTGGACCATTAAACAACTAACGGGAGGAAGAGGCTCCCTGAATATCCCCTTCCTCAATAAAGATAGAGCCCAGCATGTGTGTACAAAAGACAAGGCTGAAGCATTTGCAACCTTCTTCAGTAAGAAGTGCCGAGTGGATGATCCATATTGGCCTCCTCCTGAGGTCCCCACCATCACAGAAGCCAGTCTTGAGCCAACTTGATTCACTCCATGTGATATCAAGAAACAGCTGAGCGCACTGGATACAGCAAAGGCTATGGGCCCTGACAACAACCCGGCTAAAATGCTGAAAACTTGTGCTGTAAGAAATCGTGGATTGGCTTACAATAAAATATAGGTTCCCTTGCTTGCCTAAGTTGATGACACAGAGGATTCCAGTCATGTCAGATAAGGAGTTGTAGAGAGAGCGGAGTTACAAGGGCATAATGCAGAAACAGGCCTTGATAAGAGGTCGAGCAAGGAGCCTCGAGATAAACAAACTGTCCAAGAGAAGATAACCAGAGGTCCAAACAAAAGATCAAAAACACGTCCAAACATGGGACGGAGGAGGATTTTCATCGGCGAGTTGAGGCAAAGAACTCAAAGTACCATTGGGCACCTTGGTTTGGGAAGAGCCCTTACAGGTTAGATAGTCCTGTCCATCTTCTACCCGAGAATAAGAGATATATATCTAAAGAGCTTTTTAGCTGTTCGCGCACACCAGCCGTCTGTTCGATCTGGGCCGATACCAGCTGCATGTCATGGTCGTACATCTACTATATCTATTCTGATCATGAGTTGCAGCGAGGCCGTTCCATAATCTGGAAATATCCGGAATGTCTTTGCCTGGGCAGAGGGAGGTCGGTGGGGTGGGGGGGTGGGGGGGGTGTCGGTTGGGCCGCCGAAGGTCAAGGCCCCGGGCCGGGGTAGGTCGGTTGGGCAGCCGGAGGTCAGGGTTGGTCGGGCTGCCGGAGGAGGTCAAGGGGGAGAGGTCGGGCGGCCGAGGCTGGGGGAATCTGGATTTCGGAATATTTTCCGGTTTCTGGACGACCCCGCCACGGATCGGCTCGGTGTCCGGATTTTGGCTGTCACACCTGTATTTGACTATATTTGAACTACCACTCCTTAATAAAATGGCCTATGACTCCCAAGGTCCTTTTTGGGTAATGGCCTATAACTCCCAAGACCCTTTTCGGTGACCTGCGATCCAAATCTTACCAAATCCAGAACTACCCAGAGGAGCATGGAGAGCACCAGTTCCAACTGTCACAGGACGGGAGAGTGGAGAGCACCAGTTCCAACTGTCACAGGACGGGAGAGTGGAGAGCACCAGTTCAAACTGTCACAGGACAGAGAGTGGAGTGCACCAGTTCCCACTGTCACAGGACGGGAGAGTGGAGAGCACCAGTTCCAACTGTCACAGGACGGGAGAGTGGAGAGCACCAGTTCAAACTGTCACAGGACGGGAGAGTGGAGAGCACCAGTTCCAACTGTCACAGGACGGGAGAGTGGAGAGCACCAGTTCCCACTGTCACAGGACAGAGAGTGCAGAGCACCAGTTCAAACTGTCACAGGACGGGAGAGTGTAGAGCACCAGTTCAAACTGTCACAGGACGGGAGAGTGGAGAGCACCAGTTCAAACTGTCACAGGACGGGAGAGTGGAGAGCACCAGTTCCAACTGTCACAGGACGGGAGAGTGGAGAGCACCAGTTCAAACTGTCACAGGACGGGAGAGTTGAGAGCACCAGTTCAAACTGTCACATGAGCATCCAGTCGTGCCCCGGTAACTGCCCCCAAAGGAAGTGGAGTGTGGGAAATTGCACTCTGCTTCCATTGAGGGGTGGTAAGGCCAATTCTGTGGCGGGAGCAGGACTTCCACGCTGGGGGCTAAAATTCCCTGCCCCAGAAGGTTACCGCCCCCAAGATGGGAGCCCGTGCGGGGAGGCTGAGGGAAGTTGAGGGAAGACGGGGGCGGGGGATGAAGGGGAGAGTGGTGGAGGTGGGGGGGGGGGGCGGAGAAACCCAGGGCGGGGGAAGGGAGGGACCACATTGCAGCGGAGGTCTGGGGGGTTGAAGTGTGTTGGAGGGGCGGGCCTGGGGGCTCTGTGCCTCGGTGCGGGGAGTGTTCAGAGTGGGGTGGACGGGTTGACTGCGCAGATGGCGGTTGGTGGATGTGGTGTGGTTGGCGTCGCGGGGGCGTGGCTCCCGGGTGGCCGGGGCTGGGGGCTCGACATCCGGGGGTGGTCGGCATTTGGGAAGGATTCTGACGGGACGGGGCGGGTTGGGTGCAGGGGAAGTGTTCCTGGTGTTGGGTGGGTCCGGAGCCGGGGGATGGGGGGGTGGGCTGTTTGGGGCTGGGATTGGGAGAGACTTCTTCACTCGGGGAGTTGTTGGCCTGTGGGGTTCCCTGCCGCGGAGAGTTGTTGATACCAGTTCATTGGATATGTTCGGGAGGGAGTTGGATGTGGTCCTTGCGGCTGGGGGGGGTCGGGGGGAGGGGGGAGGTGCTGGGGTGGGTGATCAGCCATGATCTTGTTGAATGGCGGTACAGGCTCGAAGGGTCGAATGGCCTACTCCTGCATCTATTTTCTATGTTTCTATGTTTTTACCCACGCTTCTAGCCAAGCTGTTCCAGTACAGCTACTATACTGGCATCTACCCGGCAATGTGGAAAACTGCCCAAGTATGTTCTGTCCACAAAAACAAGACAAATCCAATCCATACAATTACCGCCCCATCAGTCTATTCTTAATCATCAGCAAAGTATTGGAAGGTGCCATCAACAGTACTATCAAGCGGCACTTACTCACCAATAACCTCCTCACCGATGCTCAGTTTGGGTTCTACCAGGACCACACGGTTCCCGTCCTCATTACAGCCTTGGTCCAAACATGGACAAAAGAGCTGAAACCCAGAGGTGAGGTGAAAGTGACTGCCCTAAACATCAAGGCAGCATTTGACGGAGTCTGGCATCAAGGAACCCTAATAAAACTGAAGTCAATGGGAATCAGAGGGAAAACTCTCCACTGGCTGGAGTCATACCTAGCACAAATGAAGATGTTGTGGTTGTTGGAGGTCAATCATCTCAGCCCCAGGACATCGTTGCAGGAGTTCTTCAGGACAGTGTCCTAGGCCCAACCATCTTCAGCTGCTTCATTAATGACCTTCCCTCCATTATAAGGTCACAAGTGGGGATGTTCGCTGATAACTTCACACTGCCTCAAATAATGAAGCAGTCCATTCCCGCATGCAGCAAGACCTGGACAACATTCAGGCTTGGGATGATAAGTGGCAAGTAACATTCATGGCATACAAGTGCCAGGCAATGATTATCTCCAACAAGCAAGAGTCTAACCACCACCCCTTGACTTTCAACAGCATTATCATCGTCAAATCGCCCACCATCAATATCCTGGGGGTCACCATTGGCCAGAAACTTAACAGGACCAGCCACAAATACTGTGGCTACAAGAGCAGGTCAGAAGCTGGGAATTCTGCAGCAAGTGTTTCACCTCCTGACTCCCCAAAGACTTTTCACCATCTACAAGGCCAAGTCAGGAGTGTAATGGAATACTCTCCACTTGCCTGGATGAGTGCAGCTCCAACAACACTCAAGAAGCTTGATACCATCCAGGACAAAACAGCCCGCCTGATTGGCACTGCATCCACCCCTCAAACATTCACTCCCTCCACCACCAACGCACTGTGGCTGCAGTGTGTACCATCTATAAGATGCACTGCAGCAACTCGCCAAGGATTCTTCGGCAGCACTTCCCAAACTCATGATCTCTACCAACTAGAAGGACAGGGAACACCATCACCTGCAAGTTCCTCTCCAACTTGCACACCATCCTGACTTGGAAGTTCCTTCATCGTCGCTGGGTCAAAAACCTAGAACTCCCTCCCTAACAGCGCTGAGGGAGTACCTTCACCATATGGGCTGCAGTGGTTGAAGAAGGTGGCTCATCACCACCTCTCAAGGACAATTAGAGATGGGCAATAAATTCTGGCCTTGCCAGCAATGCCCACATCCCATAAACACATTTTTTAAAAAGATGGGGAGAGGGGTAATACTGAAGGAAATAATTATAAAAGTTATAGAAAGGGAGCAAAGAGATTAAGAAGTTTAAGCGGGGGTATGATAAGACTGGTACTTAAAGGGGGTTAGCAATGACTTTTATAAGCACTAAAATAAAAGAAAGACTTGCATTTATATAGCGACTTCCATGACCTCAGGACATCCCAAACAGCTTTACAGCCAATTAAGTATGTTTATCGTAGTCACCGTTGTAATGTAGGAAATGCGGCAGCCAATTTGCGCACAGCAAGGTCCCACAAACAGCATTGTAGCAATAACCAAATAATTTGTTTAATGATGTTCATCGAGGGATAAATATTGGCCAAGACATCAGGGAGAACTCCCCTGTTTTGCTTCAAATAGTGCACGGGATCTTTTACATACACCTGAGGGGTCAGAGAAGCCCTCAGTTTAACATCTCATCCGAAAGATTTGGGAGCAAAGCAAAGAGAAAGGAATCCTTAAGTCTAATACTGGATAAAATTTGTAAATATTTCAATCAATGGGTAATTGTCATCACATAACAGAAAGCTGTTTCAAAACTTCCCAAAAAGCAGTCAATTGCATTAACCATATCGGTGGGCAAAATACCACTTTGAACTGTTAGGTAAATGAAAATATAAAAATGAAGGTCATGAGCACAATGCGGTTTTACAATGTTAGCTTCCTGGAATTAAAAATTACTTGGAGTGAGAATTTTTCTTGAATTTGCTTCCAGATCAAAATTGTTCATGGCTTTTATTGTTGACTAATGCACTAATAAAACTGTCAATGCTACTATGACCACTCACAAGCTCAATTAAGTTTCGGCCTGAGTTGCTCCTATTTTTTTGGAGCAACTAGTTTAGAATGGAGCACCTAAGAAATTGAAATTTTCGGCATTTAAAGTTTGCTCCAGTTCTAGTGAGTTAAAAGAGTTTCATTTTAAAAACAGATTTCTTTTTTCAAAAGGGGCCGTGTCCAGTCACTTACACCTGTTTTGCAAGTTTAAGCTGGGGAAGAGCTCGGAAGAAAGGGGAAGAGAACGGGAAGGAGGGGAGAGAATGGGGGTGGGGGTGGGGGAGGGGGAGAGAGAATGGGGGGTGGGCAAAGAGAGAATGGGGGGGGGGGGAAGAGAGAATGGGGGGGGGGAGAGAGAATGGGGGGGGGAAGAGAGAATGGGGGGGGGAAGAGAGAATGGGGGGGGGAAGAGAGAATGGGGGGGGGGAAGAGAGAATGGGGGGGGGGAAGAGAGAATGGGGGGGGGGGAAGAGAGAATGGGGGGGGGAGAGAGAATGGGGGGGAAGAGAGAATGGGGGGGGAAGAGAGAATGGGGGGGAAGAGAGAATGGGGGGGAAGAGAGAATGGGGGGGGAAGAGAGAATGGGGGGGGAAGAGAGAATGGGGGGGGAAGAGAGAATGGGGGGGGAAGAGAGAATGGGGGGGGAAGAGAGAATGGGGGGGGAAGAGAGAATGGGGGGGGAAGAGAGAATGGGGGGGGAAGAGAGAATGGGGGGGGAAGAGAGAATGGGGGGGGAAGAGAGAATGGGGGGGGAAGAGAGAATGGGGGGGGAAGAGAGAATGGGGGGGGAAGAGAGAATGGGGGGGGAAGAGAGAATGGGGGGGGAAGAGAGAATGGGGGGAAGAGAGAATGGGGGGGGGGAAGAGAGAATGGGGGGGGGGAAAGAGAGAATGGGGGGGAAGAGAGAATGGGGGGGGGGGGAAGAGAGAATGGGGGGGGAAGAGAGAATGGGGGGGGAAGAGAGAATGGGGGGGGGAAGAGAGAATGGGGGGGGGAAGAGAGAATGGGGGGGGGGAAGAGAGAATGGGGGGGGAAGAGAGAATGGGGGGGGGGAAGAGAGAATGGGGGGGGGGAAGAGAGAATGGGGGGGGAAGAGAGAATGGGGGGGAAGAGAGAATGGGGGGGAAGAGAGAATGGGGGGGGAAGAGAGAATGGGGGGGAAGAGAGAATGGGGGGGAAGAGAGAATGGGGGGAAGAGAGAATGGGGGGGGAAGAGAGAATGGGGGGGGAAGAGAGAATGGGGGGGAAGAAAGAATGGGGGGGGAAGAAAGAATGGGGGGGAAGAGAGAATGGGGGGGAAGAGAGAATGGGGGGGAAGAGAGAATGGGGGGGTGGGTGGAAGAGAGAATGGGGGGGATGGGGGGGGTGGGGGAAGAGAGAATGGGGGGTGGGGGAAGAGAGAATGGGGGGTGAGGGAAGAGAGATTGGGGGGGGTGGGGGAAGGAGAGAATGGGGGGGTGGTTAAGGAGAGAATGGGGGGTTGGGGGAAGGAGAGAATAGGGGGGGAGGAAGGAGGGAATGGGGGGGATGAAGGAGAGAATGGGGGGGGAAGGCCTGAGAACGGGGGGGGGCCGGCGCGACGGGGGGG